>NW_015090817.1:141083-153263 GCF_001431845.1 Calidris pugnax
TGTTGTTTCGCGTTACGGGTGTCGTCGCCGTCCCACGCGTCGCTGCCGAGTCCGTCGAAACTCTCAAAAGGTTACGGTGTCAAAACTGGACAGATTCATTATGTTACGGCTTTTGATTAAACCTCGTTCAAGGTGATGAATGTCCCAACCACCTTTCCATTTAAGATAAATTTAGAGATAACTATTAAAGCCACTTAATGCAGCCCCGGCAACCCGCGGAGCAGAAGCTCTGGGCGGTTATTTCTTAATGATAGAGACTCGGTAGGTTCTGAACGAGAGGTTTACCCAGAGAGCAATAAAGCAAATTAATGAGCTATGACACTGATTAGTCCAGCTCTACGTTGCCAGGTATCTCTGAGAGGAACGATAAAAAGAGGTAGGAAGGAGAAAGGCAAGGTCAGGAGGAGCAGGACCTTCTCCTGGTGCCTCCCACCCAAAGCCCAGAGGAAGGAGGTCCTGGGATTTGATTTTTCCTGGCTCAGGACAACATAATTTCCATGTGCTTTTGGAAGTAAAAATACAGGTTAAAGTAGCAACATCTCTTCTAAGGTGAGCAACATGGAAAGCCATGTTGCTTGGAAAGTCCAAGCTTTTACGGAAAGTCCAGCTTTACTGATCATGGTTGGAACTGGATGATCTTGAAGGTCCCTCCCAACCCGAACCATTCTGTGATTCTTTGATTGCAAAGGGATTTTTTTATTATTGCAAAAATATCCCAACCTGGGAATGATTGTAAATGCTCTACCTAAGAGCTTGATATCTGGAAAAATATTATAATTATCATCTAGCATGGCTCTAGGGGGTTGTCCCCGGCCCCGGTGGCAGCTGGGGATGCTGAACCAGTGGGTCTGACAGCTTCTGGGGTGTCCCTCTGGACCCCTGGCCATCGTGGGCTCCAGTAGAAGTTTTGGCTATTTCCAGTGCTTCGTCCAGTTGTACCTGATGTTGGTTGTGTGGTTGAAAATCCTCCCTTTGGCAGATGACGTACACGGGGCGATGGTTTCACACAGAGTAGATTTGGGGTTTTGCTTTCTACAGCAGTGGGTTTTGATTTTTGAAAGCTGGAGAGGGGCTTCCTACAGGGACATGTAGTGATAGGACGAGGGTAGTGGCTTCAAATTGAAAGAGGGGAGATTGAGATGAGATGCGGAGAACTTCTTTGGTGTGAGGGTGGTGAGAGCCTGGCCCAGATTGTCCCAAGAAGCTGTGGCTGCCCCATCCCTGGAGGGTTTCAAGGCCAGGTTGGATGCTTTGAGCAACCTGGCCTGGTGGGAGATGTCCCTGTCCCTAGGTTGGAAGTGGATGGTCTTTAAGTTCCCTTCCAACCCAAACCATTCCATGATTATAAGACTTTTAATATGAACGAAGACCTCAACGTTTGTCTTTGGTTTAGGATGATGCCAAGCAGTAGTTTTCACCCTTGGGCACTGAAGTACCATGACCATGGATCTGTAGTGAAAAGGGAGAGGACATTTAATGCCCACGGAACCGGGAAACTTCTCTGCTTTGTGTTTCTATCCGGGGAAAAAATGTTTTTGACCTGCAATATTTCCTTTGAGCAGCTGAATGATGGTCGTGTTCAAAGTTTAATATTTACACAGTCAGTAAAACTCCAGCCTTGAGTTCGAGCCTCTCCCATTTCTTGTCGTCGTAAAGACCTCCAGGTTCAGTCAAGCAGTTACTGCTTGGGCTGGAAAAAGAAAGGACCAGAAAAATGTATAATTTAGGAAACTGTTGAGGCTGTAATAAGGTTTTTTGTGGTTCTTTGGCCACCCTTTACAGAATCACAGAGTCTTCGTGGTTGGAAGGGACCTTTGAGATCATCGAGTCCAACCACAGTCTGTCCTAGCTCTGCTCTCTGCTTCACACACACAGGGAAGGATTGAGATCCTCCTGAAGAAGACCTTGACCTCATGAGGGTCTTTTTGTGTCAGAAGTTCCTCAAAACCTATGAGGATTTGGGGCACAAATGCCTCCATCCCCTCCAGGAGACGCATTGGATGCTCCACATCATTCCCTTGTTCTAATATTTACTTTTGCTCCCTGAAGAGATCCTTATCCTTTTGCAATTAGGCAGTTAGACTGACAAAATAATTTATAATCAGAACAACCAGAGCAGCGCAAATCTGTTCCTAAATATATTTCTCCTTAATTTGATGTGTTGCGGTAAACAGTTTATGGGTTGATAAATAAGTTCCTTCAAAATCTACCGGCGGAACCGTAGACCCGATAAGCACAATGTTGTCTTTAATATCGAAGTGTCTGAGCTTAGAGCTCTTTTCCCAGCAAAATTTTTATAGATCTGTGTATATATATATATTTTTTATATATATATAAAAAAATAAGGGATATTTTAGTTGAGTACTGGGAGCTGGGAGCTCTGTGTTTTAATCCCAGCTGGTTTAGGAGAAAAGGGTTACTTCTGTGGGTTGGTTCCATCTGGCTATGGCAAGGTCCTACTTTCTCCTTCCAAAATTTGGAGCTTCCTGAAGTCCTCCCCCATTTGCAAAGTCGTGTAAACACCTTCAAAATATATTTACCAGGGTTATCTTCCCTACCCCCCCTACAATTTGGCCTTTTATTAGGGATTTAAGCGCCTTCCAGAATTGCCTTGATCTTTCAAAGTGCTCGTTTTGTCTTGGAGGATGATGTTATTTATATTATTATATTATTTCTCGTGATCTGGTGAGTGGCTTGCTCCTCCCAGTACAGGTCACCTATAGAGAGGATTTCCATCAATCTATACATTGGATTTAAGGAAATTGCGGAGAAACGTGTTTCGTTCAGATTTCTTGGATGAGTTGGAGGAAACGACAAAGTTTTCCTCGTTGGAGAGGAAAGAGGAAGACAAATTACTCACTGTAAATAATTCACTCATCTCTAATTCTGCTTCGCTCCGTTGTAATTTTTGCAGTGATGCCAGATTTTATTCCACGTGGCTTTCTTTGGTTTGCTTTGTTATTTAGCCCTCTGCGCTCTAATGCCTTTTCTGTGATTGTTTTGACTAGGGAACATCTTGCAATTAAAAAAGAACTGAAAAAAAAAAAAAAGGAAAGCAGGGTTGTAAAAGAGATGAACACTCCTGTTACAGCTGAAGTGATAAATAAGACTGAACATCCTACCACAGCCAAAGCCTCCAGTCCCTCAAGGGGCTCCAGGAAAGCTGGGGAGGGACTCTGGATCAGGGAGGGGAGCCATAGGACGAGGGGGAAGGGTTTTAAATTGAAAAATGGGAGATTTAGGTTAGATATGAGGAAGAACTTGTTTGGTGTGAGGGTGGTGAGAGCCTGGCCCAGGTTGCCCAGAGAAGCTGTGGCTGCCCCATCCCTGGAGGGGTTCAAAGGCCAGGTTGGAGGGGCCTTGGAGCAACTTGGTGGGACATGTCAGGGGCAGGGAGTTGGGATTGGATGATCTTTAAGGTCCCTTCCAATGCAAACCATTCCATGATTCTATGAAACAACACACCAGAACACAACTCTCTTGGGGGTTGGACTTCTTTTTTGGCATCCATAGATTCACAAAATCCAGCGCTGCTCCAGCTTCCTGATGGCAAAGTCAGAGCACTGTAGGGTTGTGGATTTGAAGGTCTTATGGGCTTTGCTGAAGTCTTTGAGATACGATGTCAGGGGCAAGTCATAGAATCATAGAATCCTAAATGACTTGGGTTAGAAGAGACCTTAAAGACCATCCAGTTCCAAGGCCATCCAAGCCCTGTCTTCATATTCTACTTTTATATGTGATCCCCTGGGTTGTTTTTTATTTTTCACAGGGGGAACACATAACTTGCAAATTAATGTCATTTTTTTATAATCCCATATATTTATGTAGATTTCTTTGGCTGAAGTCCAGTGAGGAAAAGAAAGCAGTGGCCTTGAATGACCTTATTTTTAAAAAAAAAAAACAAAAAACTAATAATGCGGTCTCTTATTCAATGCAACTGGTTTGTGCCAGAAATGACTCTAATCTTCTAAAATTGTTATTCCTAGGGAGGGCTCCTGAATTATTTCGATTTCATAACGTAATCCAGCGGCCGACCTTTGCTGAACTCTTGTAGAAGGGCCGGGTTTCCCATCTGAAACTCAGCTCCTCCTGTCGAATAGACGTGGTTTTTGTACTGGGCTGGTCAACAGTAGGTGCCACCTTCATTTGTGGTGACCAGTTTCGGTTGGGAGCTCTCATTTTTCAAGTGCTGAGCAGCCAGAATTGCCAAGTCAATAGAAACGGCGCTTTGAATAAATGAAGAACTCCAATGCAGCTAAAATTGGAGGAAAACTCTGCAAGAATTGCATAGTAAGCATCATAAAGCACCCTAAAGTAGAGGAGCTTAATCTTTCCCAGCCAAATGGAAGAAGGGGATAATGTCATCCTTTCCACGGGAGTGCTGTGAAAATAAACTCATAAAGCAACGTATAAATTAAACTCATTAGTGTTTGCAAAGTGCTGACGGTACAGAAATCCAAGGAGGGACTTAGTAGCTCCTTCTCCTGACCAGGGTTGGAAAGTAAGTAGAGTGAGCAGAGGGAAAGTGAACTAATAAGTAACATTTAGTTGAAGAATCAGATTTTGTGCAGAGAGTCAGGGCTGGAAAAGGCAGCTTGGTGTTTCCCAACAGGTTGGACGGAGCAGAAGTTGACTGGGCTACAATCCACATCCAACCTGCTCCATGGTGAGGGTCTGGAGTCCTTTTCCACAGTGGTCCAGAGCAGAGATGGGGCAGGAAGACATCCAGCGTGGCTGAAAGCTCACACAGAACAAATCCTCATGGATTTTTATATACATATGGTTGTAATTGCCACCAGATTTTGGGCTGGTTTTGGAAGATTTCTAGGTTGGCCAAAACATGGGGTGGCTTTCCGTCCTGCGTGGATGAAATTAGGTGGCAACAAGGAAGGTCCATCCCCAGGAGAAACACAACGTGCTGCTCGTGGGACCTTCAGGAAGGGAGAAAAAAAAATATTCTGGTATGAGGGTTTGGTTTTTTAACTCGAACAAAGTGATGTTTTTCTCTACTTGGGTCTGTAGAAGCAATTGGAATTTTTAATTGCAATTTTCTGGAGCAGTTCAGCCCCAGGCAGTTCTCGTCACCGGTAATGAAGGTAATTGAGTCCTACAGGTTTCACCTGCTTCAAAATCTACTCTTGCAGAGGTTTCGCTGCCTTGTCGAAGGGAGTCATTGCTCCTCCAATTATTCCATCATCAAAGGGATTGCTTTTAATCTAAAAAGTCACTTTTTTGGGGGTTTTTTTTTGTTTTTTTTTCTCTGCTTGCTTGTCTGTTTCTTCACCTTCTGTTTGAACGTTGCTGCTCCCCTCCGCTATCCTGCAACAAACTTTGGGAAGCCTCATGCATATTTATGAGGTTTATTTTCAGCACAGCTCTTCTGCAGCTCCTCTTCCGCGTTAATTATATTCAGCAGCTCTCTCTAGAAAGTCCTCAGAAGTTTCCAGCTGTTTAAAAACCTTGTCAGAGCTACTGTGGGCTGTGGTTGAGCCTAAATATCTTTTCGGTCTGGTGAAAAATAAGAGTCAAAGCTGGAGGGAGAGCATGGCTGGGCTGGAAAATACGTTAGAAAAAAGTTATTTTCTAAGTTTATGGTCAGGGATATCTATATTTTTCAGGTAAAGATTAACGTTGCCTGAAAATGCATCGGTTTTTTGTTCTTATTTATTTTTTGGGGATGTTGTTTGCTCTAAGGGAGCGTGCTGGAGGCAGGAAAGGGATGCTTCGTTTTCCGCCCCGTGGGCGCGGAGGGACCCGTCACTGCAGCTTTCAACCCTACTCATCAGTTTTTAGAATTAATTGACAGTCAGGATTAATTGTAGGAGGCAAAGCTCTTGGACACAGGCGGAAGGAGAAGAGAAAACGGCCTCAAGTTGCACCAGGGGAGGTTTAGGATGGATATTGGGAAAAATTTCTTCACCAAAATGGAGGGAGAAGAGGAAACGGCCTCAAGTTGCACCAGGGGAGGTTTAGGATGGATATTGGGAAAAATTTCTTCACCAAAAGTGTTGTCAAGCCTTGGAACTGGGTGTCCAGGGCAGTTGTGGAGTCACCATCCCTGGAAGGATTTAAAAGCCAGGTAGATGTGGTGCTGAGGGACATGGGTTAGTGGTGGTTTTTGTCACTGTTGGATTGATGGTTGGACTTGATGACCTTAAAGTTCTCTTCCAACCGAACTGATTCTATGATTGTGTGGCACTGGGAGACTATTTTCTTTCAGGCATAAGCGAATTAAGTCAAATATTGGGACCTGCAACCCTAAGACTGGCCAGAAGCCAATGGATAAATTAGGTATTTTCTTCCTTTAGGTCTTCTCCAAAGTCCTCCCAGGACTTTGCTTGCTCTGGCTTCAGCAAGCACCGCTTGCCCCTGGATCACTGCAGCCATTGCTGCTGGTTTTACTGGTTGCAAGTGGTCTTTGTTGGCCACCAAAGTAGAATGATGCTCACGTGGACTGAAAAACTTGGGAAGTTTTAGAAATTATAGCAGTTTTTCTACTGAAGGAGGTCAATCTTGCTGATGGAAAGAGTAGTGTTTCTAGAAAGGTGTCTTCCAGAAATATCACTTTTAAGGGTGTTTTAATGGAAATCCTTTACTTTTACGTGCTTCAAGGTAGCCAGCAGTCTGTGTAAACCTCAGAGCAAAGGGGCAGTTATGCTTTTATTTATAGCTTTATATTTTTACATTATGGGTTTATATTCTATTCAAGGGCTGAGGGGAAAGGCTGTCTCCTGGATTTATATGTCCAAAACATATAAAGATCCCGGAGTAAATATATCCTGATGGCGATGGTTCGACGGGAGGAACCACCATGAGCCGGGGTATCGCAGGGAGAGGTTGGTGTCCAAGACATATAAAGATCCCGGAGTAAATATGCCCTGATGGTGATGGTTCAACATTGGAGGATCCTCCATGAGCCGGGGTATCGCAGGGAGAGGTTGGCACAGCACAAATAGATATTTTTGGCACTAACTCCTGTGCTAATTCCTGCTTTTTTCCACTTCATATCAGGAAGATGAAGCATATGGAGCAAGCTCAGCTTAAATGATGCTTTCCCTGCAAATAACTGGCTGCATCCCACCAGCGGAGGGTTTATTCCGCTATTATTTCTTCCCTCGTTAGGACAAGGCTCTTCTGCTCCACCCAAACACAATCAAATGAGCCGTTGGAAATTTGGGAATGGCTCGTCATAAAAGTTTACCAAGTTGGGATAAACACAGAAATAATTAATTCTGGGGCTGAGCACTCCTGCTTCAAGATGGGAGATAATTTGGGTGTCTCGTCTTCCTCTGATTTGCGACGGCTTGTAACGAGTCATAAGATTTCTGCAGCTTTGGCAGAGTTCTTTTAATTGGCTTTTATTTTTATTGTATTATTTAGTGTATAAAAAAAAAAAAGAGAAAGACAGCAAGCGCCTGCGCTTCCCTCATTTTCTTTAGCGTTTCTTAACATCATATTTTAATTGCCTTTTATGCAGAGATGCACGCTGGCAACGTGTCCCTTTTATCATCCTCCCAATATATTGGCCCAGTGCCATTTGCAACACGAAATTTTGACAGTGGCGTGGACAGATTTATACCATTTGTGACATTTTCCATAATTAATTTTTTTCTTTTTTTTTTTATTTTTTATTACGGTGAAGGAGAACGCCTGGAAAATTAAAACGAACAAAAGCAGAGTTGTGGCTGTATCTCTGCCTGAGTCACAGGAAAAAAAGCAAGATATTGGGTTCAGAAAGCTACAAATTTCTGATTTTCATGGGAAAAATGAGCTGGAAATGTAGGAATTCTCTGCTTTATTTGGTGGGTTTGCTTTTTTGTGTCTTCCTTCCACCTAAATGGAAAGAGGCCTGGAAAAAAGCCTGTTAAAGTGGCCAATTTTTTCTTGGAATTTAATTAAGGGAATAAAAAAGGGCTAATTCTAGGAGAAAGATTGGACTCCAAGGTTTGAGGTGGCCTCAGGTGCCTCTACACGGCCCAACGCTTCCTCAGGGCTTGGCAAAAGAAAACCAGAAAGTTTGAAATTTACCAGTTCCACAGAATCACAGAATGATGTGGGGTTGGAAGGCACCTCTGGAGATCATCTAGTCCAACCTCCATGCCAAAGCAGGTCCACCCAGAGCAGGTCCCACAGGAATGTGTCCAGGTGGGGTTTGAATGTCTCCAGAGAAGGAAACTCCACCACCTCTCTGGGCAGCCTCTGCCAGGGCCCTGCCACCCTCACAGGAAAGAAGTTCCTCCTCATGTTGAGGTGGAATTCCTTATGGTCAAGTTTGTGCCCGTTCCCTCTTGTCCTGTCCCTGGGCACCACTGAAAAAAGCCTGGCCCCATCCTCGTGACACCCACCCTTCAAGTATTTATAGGCCTTGATCAGATCCCCCCTCAGTCTTCTCTTCTCCAGACCCAAAAGACCCCAGCCTTTCCTCAGCAGAAGGATGCTCCAGGCCCCCCATCATCTTTGTATCCCTCTGCTGTCCCCTCTCCAGCAGTTCCCTGTCCTTCTTGAACTGGGGAGCCCAGAATTGGACCCAGTGCTCCAGCTGGGTCTCCCCAGGGCAGAGCAGAGGGGCAGGATGACCTCCCTCCACCTGCTGGTCCCACTCTTCCTGATGCCCCCCAGGATGCCATTGGCCTTCTTGGCCACCAGGGCACATTGCTGGCTCATGGGCATCCTGTTGTCCACCAGGACTCCAGTTCAACCCCGGCGATGGCCTTGGTTGATGCCTTGTGTCACTCCTGCTTTAGCTTTCCCTTGGGTGGAGAAGTGGTTTGGGAGGACCGGGGGCTCCTTGGTGACATGTGGAGGTGCCTCCAGCTCTTCTGCTGGGCTGTGAGGTCCACACCAAGCATGGTCATGCCTCCCCCTCCTCTCTCCTGTCACACCACCATTAATTCCATATTGATTTTGCATTCCAGAAGAGAACAGTAATTACGGAGAGCTTCTGTGCCGAGGTACGGGGTCTTCTGTCCAGTCGCAGAAGCAGCACTTTCCATGTTTTATGTCTCTCTCCCAGCCCGGTTCCTCTGCCAGGTTCTGTGCCCATGATTAAAAATTATAGCTTTGTTCCACCGGTGCCGTAGAAAACAGAGTAAAAATATTCCTTCGTTCACCCTTGGCTGCTCATGTAACTGGGATGAATGGAGCATCTTCCCACCTCAGGGCTGGGGTCACTGGTGACCTGACTCAGCTCCCGCTATTAATTTAAGAGTGATGGTGATGGCCACACTCTTGAGGTGAAGGAGGCATCTTCTTTCCTTGCCCCTCTTGGTAATAAATTTATCGTCGTGCCTATAAACTCCATAATTTTATTAGTTCTTCAGCAGGGACCAGAAGGGCAGGAATGAAACGACCACAATATGCCCCTGGGACAGTTAAGGAAATAGGAACATTTCTCAAACGATGGGAGAAGATGGGACAATGTCAGTAAAAACATGGCCATGTGTGTTTATTGTCTTCACGGATGGTGGTACCGCTGTTACGATGTTCTACCTTCGCCTGTCTTGACTCAAGCGTTGGGGTTTTGCTGTTTGGGATGACCAGTCAAAGCAAGATGAGACCCATCTTCTCATTCTTTCATAGCTCCATCCTTCCTCCAACCCTTCTCTCTGATGTTCTTGTGTGGGTGCCCATGGGGGGTGCAGACCCTCACCCCCTGCACCCCCTGTGTGTGGCAGAATCTCCTTTGAGTGGTAGGAGCTTCTGGGGTCATCACGCTTGGTTTGGTTCAGCGGAGAAATGACATTTAATGAAATGAAGGAAAGGCATCACGTTTTTATGGAACAGTTAGGAAATTTGGGCCTGGATCTTGAGTGACCTGTCCCCACCACGGGGTGCCCAGCAACATGGTGGTCCCCCACCAGCACCCACATGGAGATGGGTGGGATGGAGAGCATCCCAGCACCTCCTGTATCACGGAGCCTTCCCATGCAGCACCGCGCCAGCCTGACCTGCCGAGGTGGGGGGTATGTGTGTCTTATTTTTCCTAAAAATTGGGAAAATTAAATAAAACCATTCCCAGTTGATTTATTATCAAGTTTCTATTTGTGCAGCCACCGCTTACGCCATTCGAGGAGGATGAAGGAACCTGAAAAGAGTTTTCATCTCACTCTTGCCTCCTCGAGGCCTAAATGAAAATCAGGACCTGAGGTTCCTTTCTTTTTTTATTTTTTTTTTCCATTTAATGACTTTGACGAGGTTTTGTCTTAATTATATATAACCTAAGGGGTTTTTTTTTTTTGCTTGTTGTTTTTTTTCGTTCCTTGTTGATAATGTGTATGTAGCAGTGGGTTTTTTTTTTTGCTTGTTGGTTTTTTCCGTTCCTTGTTGATAATGTGTATGTAGCAGTGGGAATATTTTTTCTTGTTAATTGATGGTGCAGAAGCGATGAAAAGGAAAGCCATAAAAGATGGTTTTATGTTCTAAAAATAGCCTTGGCTGACGGGATTGGGGTGGAAGGGACGGTGGGGTGGTTGGAAACCAAACCCCAAGACCAAAATTGGCTCCCACTGCTCTACTGAAGCCAAAAGGATACGTGCTCCCATCGTTAAAACCCACAGAAGAGTCTCTAGAGAACAAAACAATTAGAAACCAGCCTATTTCTGGGCTTAAATGACATGATATTTATGGAATCAGTCGTGCCAGAATTAGCTTCGCTGCAGAATTTCGAAAGTAGCCTTAACTCCCAGAGTGGCCTTTTAATGCATAATTAACTCTTTTCACGAGCTTAATGTTATCTTTCGCGGAGAATTCGGAAAGTGTGTCATGAAAACCTGTATTTATGCTCAAGTAATATTCTCTGGTGCTCTTCAGATTACTTTGGGGCTTCTTTTTTTTATTTAAAACTAGGTGGCAGTAGGAGAGAATGAATTTCTATATAATTTTCCCATTCTTTGGGGCTGAAGTTGTGGTATCTGAGTTATTTGAGAAGCGTTCCTCGGAGGAGTCGCCGCTAAATTAGCTAATAAAGCTTGGAAGGGAGAGATTTGCCACCTCCCTTCTCAGTCATCTCTGAGATGTTGATGTTTAGGAAGAATTTTGATACAGAAAGGGTTATTAAGCCTTGGAACGGGCTGTCCGGGGAGGTGGTTGAGGCACCATCCCTGGAGGTATTTAGAAGATGGGTTGACTTAGTGCTTAGAGACGTGGTTTGGTGATGGGTTTTATCAGAGTTAGGTTGATGGTTGGACTAGATCTGAAAGGTCCCTTCCAACCTCAACAGTTCTGTGATTCTACAATCCATCCGTTGAAACTAAAAGAAAACAAATTCTTCTTGGCTTTGGAGAACGTTGGTTCAGGAGATGCGAAGGAGGGTGCTGCATTGGGTTTATTAACCATGGGTTTTCTCTAAATGGGGATGGCAAATATACATAAATTCTGATCCTTTTTTCAACATGTAGTAGTTTGCAGGAGTCATAGGATTTACAAAATACTATGACATTGTTGAATAGTGAAGGCAAATGGTGCTGGGTATCTCCTGCCTCACCTGGAGGAAGGAGGAGACTCCATCATCATCTGCAGCAACAGCAGAAGCTCTTCGATTCGCTAAGTGCGCATTAAACGCTGTCTGGCTAAGTAAATATCTCCAAATCTCCTCACATCCTTTCTATTGATTTATTAAACTGTTTCCTATATTTCTGTGTACGCTCTAATATATTTACTTCTCATCTTCGCTGTGGATGCTCAGTCTCCCGTGGTCTTTCTCCGCCGTCTTTTTATTTACTCCTCGATAAGGATTTCATTTCCAAGCAGAAATACTCTTCACCTTGCTTCTTTTGGCTGAGTTATTTATTGAAATCGAGTTCATAGAGCATTCACCAGGAGAAATAGCATTTTCGTGGACTGGGGCAGGTTCTGTGAGTCCTGTAGATCTTGAGTGGTTCTACACTAGGCATTGGCATCTTTGGGCACATCAGAGGCACAAAAATAAGGAGTGTGGGGTTTGGATGAACAGCACTGATGGGTCACACGAGTATTTTAAAAGAAAAACTCATGCAGTATCCGAAAAAGTGTTTATCCTACTCAAAGACTACTCTTCGGGAGATGTTATTAGGGTGTTGGTGTTAATTTGGTTTAGTCGTCAGGAGTGTTTTTCTGGGTGCATGGGCATTAATTATATTAAGTGCCTTCTATTTTCACAGCCTTTCCTTCATCAGGAAATAAATACATGCTAGTATAATATTT
>NW_015090817.1:159708-182863 GCF_001431845.1 Calidris pugnax
TCCTTCTTGAACTGGGGAGCCCAGAATTGGACCCAGTGCTCCAGCTGGGTCTCCCCAGGGCAGAGCAGAGGGGCAGGATGACCTCCCTCCACCTGCTGGTCCCACTCTTCCTGATGCCCCCCAGGATGCCATTGGCCTTCTTGGCCACCAGGGCACATTGCTGGCTCATGGGCATCCTGTTGTCCACCAGGACTCCAGTTCAACCCCGGCGATGGCCTTGGTTGATGCCTTGTGTCACTCCTGCTTTAGCTTTCCCTTGGGTGGAGAAGTGGTTTGGGAGGACCGGGGGCTCCTTGGTGACATGTGGAGGTGCCTCCAGCTCTTCTGCTGGGCTGTGAGGTCCACACCAAGCATGGTCATGCCTCCCCCTCCTCTCTCCTGTCACACCACCATTAATTCCATATTGATTTTGCATTCCAGAAGAGAACAGTAATTACGGAGAGCTTCTGTGCCGAGGTACGGGGTCTTCTGTCCAGTCGCAGAAGCAGCACTTTCCATGTTTTATGTCTCTCTCCCAGCCCGGTTCCTCTGCCAGGTTCTGTGCCCATGATTAAAAATTATAGCTTTGTTCCACCGGTGCCGTAGAAAACAGAGTAAAAATATTCCTTCGTTCACCCTTGGCTGCTCATGTAACTGGGATGAATGGAGCATCTTCCCACCTCAGGGCTGGGGTCACTGGTGACCTGACTCAGCTCCCGCTATTAATTTAAGAGTGATGGTGATGGCCACACTCTTGAGGTGAAGGAGGCATCTTCTTTCCTTGCCCCTCTTGGTAATAAATTTATCGTCGTGCCTATAAACTCCATAATTTTATTAGTTCTTCAGCAGGGACCAGAAGGGCAGGAATGAAACGACCACAATATGCCCCTGGGACAGTTAAGGAAATAGGAACATTTCTCAAACGATGGGAGAAGATGGGACAATGTCAGTAAAAACATGGCCATGTGTGTTTATTGTCTTCACGGATGGTGGTACCGCTGTTACGATGTTCTACCTTCGCCTGTCTTGACTCAAGCGTTGGGGTTTTGCTGTTTGGGATGACCAGTCAAAGCAAGATGAGACCCATCTTCTCATTCTTTCATAGCTCCATCCTTCCTCCAACCCTTCTCTCTGATGTTCTTGTGTGGGTGCCCATGTGGGGTGCAGACCGGGGGTCCCTCACCCTCTGCACCCCCTGCGTGTGGCAGCATCTCCTTTGAGTGGTAGGAGCTTCTGGGGTCATCACGCTTGGTTTGGTTCAGCGGAGAAATGACATTTAATGAAATGAAGGAAAGGCATCACGTTTTTATGGAACAGTTAGGAAATTTGGGCCTGGATCTTGAGTGACCTGTCCCCACCACGGGGTGCCCAGCAACATGGTGGTCCCCCACCAGCACCCACATGGAGATGGGTGGGATGGAGAGCATCCCAGCACCTCCTGTATCACGGAGCCTTCCCATGCAGCACCGCGCCAGCCTGACCTGCCGAGGTGGGGGGTATGTGTGTCTTATTTTTCCTAAAAATTGGGAAAATTAAATAAAACCATTCCCAGTTGATTTATTATCAAGTTTCTATTTGTGCAGCCACCGCTTACGCCATTCGAGGAGGATGAAGGAACCTGAAAAGAGTTTTCATCTCACTCTTGCCTCCTCGAGGCCTAAATGAAAATCAGGACCTGAGGTTCCTTTCTTTTTTTATTTTTTTTTTCCATTTAATGACTTTGACGACGTTTTGTCTTAATTATATATAACCTAAGGGGTTTTTTTTTTTTGCTTGTTGTTTTTTTTCGTTCCTTGTTGATAATGTGTATGTAGCAGTGGGAATATTTTTTCTTGTTAATTGATGGTGCAGAAGCGATGAAAAGGGAAGCCATAAAAGATGGTTTTATGTTCTAAAAATAGCCTTGGCTGACGGGATTGGGGTGGAAGGGATGGTGGGGTGGTTGGAAACCAAACCCCAAGACCAAAATTGGCTCCCAAAGCTCTACTGAAGCCAAAAGGATACGTGCTCCCATCGTTAAAACCCACAGAAGAGTCTCTAGAGAACAAAACAATTAGAAACCAGCCTATTTCTGGGCTTAAATGACATGATATTTATGGAATCAGTCGTGCCAGAATTAGCTTTGCTGCAGAATTTCGAAAGTAGCCTTGACTCCCAGAGTGGCCTTTTAATGCATAATTAACTCTTTTCACGAGCTTAATGTTATCTTTCGCGGAGAATTCGGAAAGTGTGTCATGAAAACCTGTATTTATGCTCTAGTAATATTCTCTGATGCTCTTCAGATTACTTTGGGGCTTCTTTTTTTTATTTAAAACTAGGTGGCAGTAGGAGAGAATGAATTTCTATATAATTTTCCCATTCTTTGGGGCTGAAGTTGTGGTATCTGAGTTATTTGAGAAGCGTTCCTCGGAGGAGTCGCCGCTAAATTAGCTAATAAAGCTTGGAAGGGAGAGATTTGCCACCTCCCTTCTCAGTCATCTCTGAGATGTTGATGTTTAGGAAGAATTTTGATACAGAAAGGGTTATTAAGCCTTGGAACGGGCTGTCCGGGGAGGTGGTTGAGGCACCATCCCTGGAGGTATTTAGAAGATGGGTTGACTTAGTGCTTAGAGACGTGGTTTGGTGATGGGTTTTATCAGAGTTAGGTTGATGGTTGGACTAGATCTGAAAGGTCCCGTCCAACCTGGACAATTCTATGATTCTATGATCCATCTGTTGAAACTAAAAGAGAACAAATTCTTCTTGGCTTTGGAGAACTTTGGTTCAGGAGATGCAAAGCAGGGTGCTGCGTTGGGTTTATTAACCTTGGGTTTTCTCTAAATGGGGATGGCAAATATACATAAAATCTGATCCTTTTTTCAAAGTGTAGTAGTTTGCAGGAGTCACAGAATTTACAAAATACTATGACATTGTTGAATAGTGAAGGCAAATGGTGCTGGGTATCTCCTGCCTCACCTGGAGGAAGGAGGAGACTCCATCATCATCTGCAGCAACAGCAGAAGCTCTTCGATTCGCTAAGTGCGCATTAAACGCTGTCTGGCTAAGTAAATATCTCCAAATCTCCTCACATCCTTTCTATTGATTTATTAAACTGTTTCCTATATTTCTGTGTACGCTCTAATATATTTACTTCTCATCTTCGCTGTGGATGCTCAGTCTCCCATGGTCTTTCTCCGCCGTCTTTTTATTTACTCCTCGATAAGGATTTCATTTCCAAGCAGAAATACTCTTCACCTTGCTTCTTTTGGCTGAGTTATTTATTGAAATCGAGTTCATAGAGCATTCACCAGGAGAAATAGCATTTTCGTGGACTGGGGCAGGTTCTGTGAGTCCTGTAGATCTTGAGTGGTTCTACACTAGGCATTGGCATCTTTGGGCACATCAGAGGCACAAAAATAAGGAGTGTGGGGTTTGGATGAACAGCACTGATGGGTCACACGAGTATTTTAAAAGAAAAACTCATGCAGTATCCGAAAAAGTGTTTATCCTACTCAAAGACTACTCTTCGGGAGATGTTATTAGGGTGTTGGTGTTAATTTGGTTTAGTCGTCAGGAGTGTTTTTCTGGGTGCATGGGCATTAATTATATTAAGTGCCTTCTATTTTCACAGCCTTTCCTTCATCAGGAAATAAATACATGCTAGTATAATATTTTTATATATTTATATATATATATATATACACACACTGGTCTAGTGGGAGGTGTCCCTGCTCAGGACATGGCGTTGGAACTGGATGGTCTTTAAGGTCCCTTCCAACCCAAAGCATTCTGTGATTCTCTATGTGGATTTAGCACTGTTTGCTCTCCACGCTGTTCTGTGGCTATGAATAGGAGATAAAGCCATTTAACCAGAAATCCCAACCTTCAGCAAAGCTTTATCATTCTGGTCCATACTCTGCGTTAGATGGTGCCTTCATCTAAGTGAAGTTGAGGTTTGATCCTGACCCAAACATTGGTCAACACTGAGGAGATGAAATCCAGCTGTGAAATGTGCCAGGTCACAGAATCATATGGGGTTGGAAGGAACGGCTGAGGAGATGAAATCCAACTGTGAAATGTGCCAGGTCACAGAATCATATGGGGTTGGAAGGAACCTCTGGAGATGATTTAGGTCAACCCCCCTGCCAAAGCAGGTCCTGCTAGAGTAGGTTGCACAGGAACCTGTCCAGATGGGTTTTGAAGGTCTCCAGAGATGGAGACTCCCAATTTGGACCTCTTTGTGCTTGAAGATGGTTTTGCTCGTTGCTGAGGCTATTGATTCTGCTGAAATTTAGTTTTGGAAAGTCCTCTGTTAAGCCCAACTGCTCTTTTGGCACCTCTCTTGGTTCCTCTCTAGGACATGAATGGCTTCTCCTACATGGCAAGACTGAGCTTTGCTCTTGAATGAGATTTGCAGGATTTTTTGGGTAACATTTGATTTTGACTATTTATCTCGGCTGTATAGCTTGCGTTCCCATCTGATAAAAACCAGGACCAAAATACTCATTTCTGACACAGTAATGACAGCCTGGAATTTCGACGAGTTGACATCTGGTGTAATTTACTCAAACTGGAAAAAAATCTGTAAAATTATTTTCCCCCGAGCGGCGCGCGACAAAGGTTTCTAATTTTTTAATGGTTGCTTTCTCCTCCCTGTAAAGTCAAGACAAATTAGCGACGCGAGACGGTATCGCGAAGGGAAAAATTCTCTCTTTATCTGCTGGGTGGTACCCAAGCCATTGCAAATAAAATGATGGGGTAAAGAGAAGAAGAGAAAGAGCCCGATCACTCAAAAGACATCATTAACATCAAGTGTGATCTTTATTTATGGTGACTCCAATATCTTGCCGCTTTGCTTGGCCTTTTAGTGGGACTACCCAAGGTCTGAACATGCAAGCACTGGCCCTATGAGGAAAATAATAGAGGATGAGGTGTGATGCTGATATTTCCAGAGCAATGTTTTGTTGACTAGAGATGGTAAAAGCTGGATACGACTCACCCTGCGCTGTTTCTTTATATTATATTTTATATATTTTGCTGGGAGGTGCTTGATCCTTCGCTCCAGTCAAACTCCAGGGAAGGATGCTCCAGTCCCACCACCGCGGTGGCTGGGACTAAGCCCTGAGCTCTTAAATGCCATGAGAAAAGGTGCAGAGTGGCTTCTTTGAGGTCTCCTCCTCTGAAGGGAGGATGTTACGGCAGTCAGATGTAATATAATTTATTTCCATTGAAATCACTCACTTAATTTACTTAGTGACCAAGTA
The DNA here is from genome assembly GCF_001431845.1 of Calidris pugnax. Classification (NCBI taxonomy): domain Eukaryota; kingdom Metazoa; phylum Chordata; class Aves; order Charadriiformes; family Scolopacidae; genus Calidris; species Calidris pugnax. Next base: position 164,931 of record NW_015090817.1, read on the forward strand.
TGGTGTGCACAGCGCTATCAAATTACCTGGAGAATTTTGAAAACTTTGAATTTCTTCTGATTTTGTCAGTTCTTCTCCCTCAAGGGCCTAAATCTTGTGCCCATGATAATGAGAGTGGGCAGGACTCAAATTGATGATAATTCTTACACTGCAACTTTTCCTTTGAAAGGGATCTACCCTTAAGGATCAAAACTGGCCAAAATCCTCCCTCTGTTATTCTGAGACCTTTCTTTTTAACCGTCTTCCCGACCGGGGTGGTTAATTGTCATCATCAGGTGGGAACCCACCCCGTTGGTCACGTAACGAGTTATTTTCGAAAATCTCTTTTTAAAGGCTGCTGGATTTATCACCTCATCAAAGAACAACCGGGTACTAGGCACGCTTCTTTGGTCGAGACTGTTGCTGGGTTTATTTCTCATTTTTCTTGACAACTCTATTGTGCCTTCCTTTATTGGTAACTTTAGGACATTAAATCTTCCGAAAGGAAAATAACTTTTTGAATGTAGTGAGGCCTTCTGGCCTGTGAAGCTGCAAATCTGGACTCTGCTTCCGAGGAAATAAAAGCTAAAATAACGGGTAAAATAATGAATAAAAGATTGGATCCATTCCACTGGGAGAGCTGGAGGATGTGGAGATGCCCAGCATGAGCAGCACCGAGTCTCTGGATGGGACGGCTGTGATGTCCCCAGAACACTGAACTAAATAATAATTTTCTTGCTCTTCATTCAAGATAATGAAGCTGCTAACGAGGACTGGCCGTCTCTAAAGCATGCTGTGGGCTGTGGTCACTCCTTTTGGGAAGCATCGCCTAACCATCCATGGTGGGACACCAAGTCAACTGGGTCCCCACAAAACCTGGGGGCGATGCCAGGGGTTCAGGTTGCCCATCCTGACACAACTGGTAGGTGAGCCAACCAGGGGAGGTGCCTCACTAGACCTACTGCTCACAAATAGAGAGGGACTAGTGGGAGATGTGGTGGTCGGAGGCCGTCTTGGGCTTAGCGACCATGAAATGGCCAAGTTTTCAGAGAGGTAAGGAAGGGGGTTAGCAAAACCTCAACCTTGGACTTCCGGCGGGCGGACTTTGGCCTTTTCAGAACACTGGTTGGAAAAGTCCCATGGGAGGAATCCCTGAAGGGCAAAGGTGTTCAGGAAGGCTGGGTGTTTTTCAAGGAGGAAGTCTTAAAAGCCCAGGCGCAGGCCATCCCTATATGCTCTAAAATGAGCCGTCGGGGGAAAAGGCCGGCCTGGCTGAGCAAAGAGATAGGGTCACAGCTCAGGAAAAAAAGGAGAGTTTATGGCCTTTGGAAAAAGGGGCAGGCCACACAGGAAGATTACAAAGGTAGAGCAAAGTTATGTAGGGAAAAGATTAGGAAGGCCAAAGCCCAACTAGAACTCAGCCTGGCCTTGGATGTTAAAAACAATAAAAAGAACTTCTATAAATATATTAATAGCAAAAAGAGGACTTGGGAGAACCTCCATCCTCTACTGGATAAGGGAGGTAACATAGTGACAAAGGATGAGGAGAAGGCTGAATTCCTGAATGCCTTCTTTGCCTCAGTCTTTTTTTTGCCTCTGGATGAGGGGATCGAGTGCACCCTCAGTCAGTTTGCAGACGACACCAAGCTGGGTGGCAGTGTCGACCTGCTGGAGGGTAGAGAGGCCTTGCAGAGGGATCTGGATCCCTCTGGATCGATGGGCCGAGACCAACGGGATGAAGTTCAACAAGGCCAAGTGCCGGGGCCTGCACTTGGGTCACACCAACCCCCTGCAGCGCTACAGGCTGGGGGCAGAGTGGCTGGAGAGCGGCCTGGCAGAGAAGGCCCTGGGGGTGTTGGTCGACTGTCGGCTGAAGATGAGTCAGCAGTGTGCCCAGGTGGCCAAGAAAGCCAACAGCATCCTGGCCTGGCCTGGAGAAGAGGAGGCTGAGGGGAGGCCTTCTTGCTCTCTCCAACTCCCTGAAAGGAGGGTGTAGAGAGGTGGGGGTCGGTCTCTTCTCTCAAGTCACAGGCGACAGGACGAGAGGAAATGGCCTCAAGTTGCGCCAGGGGAGGTTCAGGCTGGATATTAGGAAACATTTTTTCACTGAAAGGGTTCTCAGCCATTGGAATGGGCTGCCCAGGGAGGTGGTTGAGGCCCCATCCCTGGAGGTGTTCAAAAGACAGGTTGATGTAGTGCTGGGAGATATGGTTTAGTGATGGTGATGCTTCTTGTTTGTTGTGTGGGTGTCTATTTTTGTCAGTGAGGTTGACGTTTGGACAAGATGATCTTTAAGGTGCCTTCCAACCTAGAAGATTCTGTGATTCTGTGATAATGGTCATGAGATGTTGACCATGGTGGGTTGTCTCTGAACAAGTGTTAATTAAACCCATGGGAGGTGGAGTAGATGATGCTCAGAGGTCCCTTCGAACCTGTAGGGTCCCTTCCAACCTACAGCATTCTGTACTTCGGTGATGCTTCTGTTATTTTCCGTTGCCATCTTGATATTAACTTCTCCTCCAACATGGCTCAGAAGCAATCCAGGTTAATGGAGCACCTGATGGTGATCGTTCACCCAAATTTAGGCACTTCATTTAGTCATCTGAAATGAAGCACCCTAAGTCTGCTTGTGATAAGGTACAGGCAGCTCCTGAAGGGTGGTTCAGGTAGGTGATACATCCTTCTCTGGCCAAATACAAGGATGCTTCAGTTCCGTACATAATTAATTGGGATTAATCCAGCCTTGAACGTCCAGATTTGTAACGAAGTTGAACTTTTTTGGCTCTAGCAGTAGAGAAATATCCTTCTGCAGGTCTGTGTATCAACTGAGGTACCAATTATAAATACATCTAACGGGAGGTCTTCAAGAAAAGACTTCCAAGCCTCAGATATTTGCCTTAAGTTTATTGCTGAATGGTATGTTTTCTGGGTATACAGAAAATTAGGCAAAACCCATTGAAATCTGCAAATTTGGGCTGATTTTTGGAGGAGAGAAAAATGATACCAGAAATATCCCAACAGCAGCTCCGATGCTGATGGAAAATATGTAGCTGCAGGTGCCGAAAACAAAAGTGCTTGTTGGAACAACTAGAAAAAAAGACATTTTTATGTCTGAGTTGATGTTTTCTGGAGCACACCCCCCCCTGCTTCTTAATGTTATTGAATGTCCATAGGGAATGAAACGTCTTTAATTAAACAGATGCCAATGGGTGCAAAATTTAAAGGCCTCTCCTGAATGACCCTTGTCATTAATCCTAAAAATCAATGTAATGAAGTTATCTGTGACTTCCAGTCATTTACCTTTCCCAGATGAATTTGGCATCGGGGTCCCCTGATAATTGGAGGGACCTCCAGCGCTTCAGATCTTAAAGAAAAACATAATTAAACGTAAAAACGTAGAGATAAAGCCAGAAAATTATACTGAAGACTATGTGGTTTATATTATTATTTTACTATTTTTTTATGATGGTATTATTTATGTGTATATTACCCAGTAATTATTCTGAAGACTATATTTTCACAGTTGGCTGGAGCTGGAGTTATTTAAGGGAAGGTGTGACACTTGGACTACCCTTGTATTTCCATTGGTGGTGTAGATGCTCTTAAACCCAAAACCAGAGATAACGTTCCATCAGAATTAATGAAGATCAACCTCGGGGCACAAAAAAGGTTGGAATTAAGCAGTGGGCAGGTTTTAAAATGCTAAGATAATAAATACAGACTGAGGAAGGGGACTTTGGAGTGGGATCACCCGTGGTCTCTGGGATCTGAGTCTTCCACCATCACCCGTAGGAATCGCTGTCCTGTAAGATGAACATTCTGGGTGCGTTATATTGAATAAACAAAGAAATAAAATTGGTTTATAGCTGCTACAGAAATATCTATATACACCCCGAAGGCAGCACGTGGTCGCAGGCGGCGAGAGGTGAGGGCAGAGGATCACAAATTAGTTGGTGATGAGTAGTTGTTGGAGTTGGAAAGTCAACCTGGGGGTCTTCACCCTCCGGTTTTGTTTTCAATTAAGCCTTGCAATCACCGGGCCCCGGCCACTTGTTTGATAAGTTTAACTTAAGAACAGGGCCAAGAACCTTCCCTTCTCGTTTCATTTGGACTTCTCCTGGGGCCTTAATTGGAGACAAGGTCAACGTACGTTCGTGTTTCAGGTCTTCTCGTTGTCATAAACTTGGCCGCTGTGAGATCATTAAAACAGACTTTTACAAAAAAACCCACATTTTATTAGCATTCAGCCCAGAACTTAGTGATGGGAGGTATATTCATATAATCAAAAGGAAAAGCAACATGCTTGTCTGAAGAGATGAATGTAGCAAAGCTTAGAAGTACTTCAAAGGGCCAATTTTCAGCCGGGCGCGGAAAACGCATGCAATTCGGGGAATGTTGTCAAGGAAATTTTTAAGAAATGAAGTTTTGCCAGCAGAGCTTACGGGAGAATTTCACAGGGTGTGCTTTTTCTTCCAGAAAGAAAAGAAACGGCAATAACTCGGCGTGACACAGACACGCGGTGATGTCCCTCCCCATTCTTGGTACCGGCGTTTCTTGAGGGGGTGGGAGGGTTTTCCTTCTCCTGGACATTGCTCTGGGATGCTCTGTGGTCCTGAGAAGTGGGATGGGACGTGTCCTACCCTCACCTGAAGATTTACAGGGGCAGAAGTTCTTAATCTTTGAAATCCACAGCCTGGCTAATTGTCCCAGCGTCTTCTCTCGTCTTGCGTGTGTCGGAAACGCAGCGCTGTTGTTTGCACCTATAAAGTGGGGTCAGTCCATCCCAAAAAAGCTCTGTGGTCCCAGTAATGGGGAAGGGAGTAGTGGTTCTGGCACTGGTAGGCAGGTGGTCTCTCTTTAGAGAGAAACACCTCCAGATGTTTCTACCAAAAGAGTATATTGTTTCTGATTTGCTAGAGGGCCAGGACATGCAGACCAATGGAGATTACTAGCCAAGGTCAATGGGGAGCCAGGTCGATGGGGCTGTTGAGGGTTTACTGCCCGTGGGGGCACAGCTGGAGCTTGACAGACCCATCTCAGGGAGCCAGGACACTGGTGCTTTTCTGAGAGTCATAGAATCACAGAATCCCAGGTTGGAAGGGACCTCAAGGATCATCTGCTCCAACCTTTATTGGCACAGGCCTGGTCTAGACAAGATGGCCCATCTGAATCTTGAAAGCGTCTAATGATGGGGAATCCACCACTTCCTTGGGGAGATTATTCCAATGGTTGGTTGTTCTCCTTGTGAACAGTTTTCCTCTTGAGTCCAGTTGGAATCTTCCATGGAATAACGTGTACCCAAGAGAGGACCTCTTATGTTTTCTGGAAAGGGTAAGAGAAGGGAGATGATTGCCATGAAGGTGAGCAAAGTCTGGTGGACGGTGGGTTGGTTGGTTTGTTGACTTTGCTTTCTCTAAGGAGAACCTCCCCAGATCGTGCATCTCCTCTTCCTCTGTGCAGATCTTCAGCAACATCTGGCAATTTTTCCCCTTCCTTCCACAGATGTTTCAATACCGCCTTGTTTCCCTGGTCTTTTTAATAGGATTGTTCACATCATCTCTTCCATCTTTGAGCAATTCAACAAAAGCTCGATAACCGTTTGTAGAATCTACCCCTTTTTTAGCTATTTGCTCAGGATTCCATCCAAATCCTCTCCCAGCCCTTTCTCAATGACCACAGTTGGGCGCCGGGAGCCGTTCCAGCACATGGTGGACACTGAATAGCACCAGATGGTTCCTTTCTCTTCAGAAGCTCCCTAACTAACCTCTGTACCCAAAATAGCGTCTTTTCTGCTGCCGAATTAGGCCTTTTAAATCTGAGTATTTCTGCTGGGGAGCTACCTTGGTGCTTTCTACACGAGGCCCAAAGAGATGCTTTCCAGGTTCATCAGGAGAATCAGGTAGGCTTTGTGCTCCTGTGTTATCCCCATAACCTTCATGCACATGAAGACTCACAAACCTGTGTTGCAGTTAGTATTTTGGTAGTATTGTTAGGAAAATGTATAATTTGCAAAAAAAACAGTGTCAATGGCTTTATAAAATTCAGACAGAGAATTAGCACCAAAGCTAAGACAGGTTCTGGCCCTTGGGTCATGTACACAGGAGCTCCGTCGGTCTCCACTGCGTACGTTATAATGGGAGTAACCTCCTTTATTGCTGCAGGAGGATAAATATTTAATGAAGAGGTTTAAGGATGCATTATTTCATTGTGTTTTTTTTATTTCCATTTTTTGTTGTTTGGGTGGTGATGGTGTTGGGTGGTGGACAACTATTGGCACAGGCCTGGTCTAGACAAGATGGCCCATCTGAATCTTGAAAGCGTCTAATGATGGGGAATCCACCACTTCCTTGGGGAGATTATTCCAATGGTTGGTTGTTCTCCTTGTGAACAGTTTTCCTCTTGAGTCCAGTTGGAATCTTCCATGGAATAACGTGTACCCAAGAGAGGACCTCTTATGTTTTCTGGAAAGGGTAAGAGAAGGGAGATGATTGCCATGAAGGTGAGCAAAGTCTGGTGGACGGTGGGTTGGTTGGTTTGTTGACTTTGCTTTCTCTAAGGAGAACCTCCCCAGATCGTGCATCTCCTCTTCCTCTGTGCAGATCTTCAGCAACATCTGGCAATTTTTCCCCTTCCTTCCACAGATGTTTCAATACCGCCTTGTTTCCCTGGTCTTTTTAATAGGATTGTTCACATCATCTCTTCCATCTTTGAGCAATTCAACAAAAGCTCGATAACCGTTTGTAGAATCTACCCCTTTTTTAGCTATTTGCTCAGGATTCCGTCCAAATCCTCTCCCAGCCCTTTCTCAATGACCACAGTTGGGCGCCGGGAGCCGTTCCAGCACATGGTGGACACTGAATAGCACCAGATGGTTCCTTTCTCTTCAGAAGCTCCCTAACTAACCTCTGTACCCAAAATAGCGTCTTTTCTGCTGCCGAATTAGGCCTTTTAAATCTGAGTATTTCTGCTGGGGAGCTACCTTGGTGCTTTCTACACGAGGCCCAAAGAGATGCTTTCCAGGTTCAACAGGAGAAGCAGGTAGGCTTTGTGCTCCTGTGTTATCCCCATAACCTTCATGCACATGAAGACTCACAAACCTGTGTTGCAGTTAGTATTTTGGTAGTATTGTTAGGAAAATGTATAATTTGCAAAAAAACCTAGTGTCAATGGCTTTATAAAACTCAGAATTAGCACCAAAGCTAAGACAGGTTCTGGCCCTTGGGTCATGGACACGGGAGATCCACTGCGTACGTTATAATGAGGATAACCTCCTTTACTGCTGCAGGAGGATAAATATTTAATGAAGAGGTTTAAGGATGCATTATTTCATTGTGTTTTTTTTATTTCCATTTTTTGTTGTTTGGGTGGTGATGGTGTTGGGTGGTGGACAACTAAGATCTTCCAGCAAAGGTCCAGCCTTCCAGTTGGCTGCCTTTGAGGGATCTCTGAGCAGCTCCTGGTACCAGGACGCATGCATTAACATATTTCAAATGGAATATTTTGGTGGTTTTTTTAAATATTCTTGAGATTTTGATTTTAATCTGAATCTTAATAGCCTAATGTAAGACCTTCCAGCAAAGGTCCAACCTTCCAGTTGGCTGCCTTTCAGGGATCTCTGAGCAGCTCCTGGTACCAGGACGCATGCATTAACATATTTCAAATGGAATATTTTGGTGGTTTTTTTAAATATTCTTGAGATTTTGATTTTAATCTGAATCTTAATAGCCTAATTATTTTGAAATTATTGTGCCCTTTGCTTTATAAACTCCTCATCACGAGGCTGTGAGGGAGGTATCGTCGAAGCAATCAGCATCAGTATAATCAGTAATTAAAGTGGTAGCCAACTACAGGTGCTGCTAAGTGCTAATCAATTAAGTGCATTTGTAATTGAAAACTTGATTGAAGTATCGATAGTTGCTTTGATCCTTGGGCCTGTGAAGAACATCCTCAGAGGAGGGAGGAAGAGCTGGGAGCGAGCGTTCCTTGCGAATAATTGTGCCATCGACACAAGAATGAGTTAAAATGAAAATAAATACATGGCTGCAGCTATGGAAATATATTGTAGATGGGTTTTCCTATTATGGGATGTTTTTCTTGATGAAAACTTTTTATCCCGACTCCAAATGAGAAGTCAGAGCTTTGAAAAAGTTGATGAATCTGATGCTCTTTAAAGAGCGTTTCAAGTTAACGTTGTCTCGTAGTTCCTTCAGAAGGTTTTGTTTTCAAGTGGTGCTGCCAGTTTCTACATTTGCAGAGAGAGAGAGAGGAAATGATGAGGTTTTTTCATGGTTTGTTTTCAAATCTCACTATTTTCTGTTTATTTTGTTCCTTTGCCACCACAACCAAGTATTTGCCGGAGGTTCCTGACTCTTCTAAGCCTTGTATTTGGTTGTGTTTCATCCGCTCTTCTTTTCAAGTGAGCGAAGACACCCAGAGGCATTTTCATCCTTAAGTTTTTTTTCCCCGCTGGATCATGACTATCACTTTCCTTCGCTTTTTATTTTATTTTTTTTCTTTAGAGACCGTGGCGATCAAATGGTTTTAAGTATTTAATCATGTAATTTTAATAAAAGAGCTGTTTGGAGACATAGTTCAGAAGAGAAATACCCCGAGGAGATAATACTGGCTGAAGAGGTCTTTATAACTTAACAGTCTTCCCAACCTTTTTTCTTCTTTCTTATCTTCTCCTGGGGTAAAAAAAAAAAAAAGGAGTTTTATGAAAAAGCATGGTTGGGGACTTTAAATTTGCTCGTATCCAAGGCAACTGCCAGCAGCCTCAACATATTATTTGTCAATGAATTTACAGAGTAGAGGTTGGTTGTAGGGGAGCCCCTTGCCTGTGGGGCGGTGGCAGTGGAGGGATGTGGGGACAGGGAAGGCTCCAAGGGTGGCAGGAGGGGCTGGGAGAAAAGGAGGCTGAGGGGAGACCTTCTTGCTCTCTCCAACTCCCTGAAAGGAGGGTGTAGCCGGGGGGTGGTTGGTCTCTTCTCCCAAAGAACAGGCCATGGGACCAGAGGAAACGGCCTCAAGTTACGCCAGGGGAGGTTGAGGATAGATATTGGGAAAAACATCTTCACAGAAAGGGTTGTCAAGCCTTGGAAGAGGCTGCCCAGGGCAGTGGTGGAGTCACCATCCCTGGGGGGATTTAAAAGGGGGCAGAGGTGGTGCTGAGGGACATGGGTTAGTGGTGGTTTTTGACAGTGTTAGGTTGATGGTTGAACTCAATGATCTGAAAGGTCCCACAGGCATGGGATCGAAGTCAGGGAGTCATATTTCTGAAAAGTGATTCAGTAAGGGTCATAAAAGAGCTGAATTGGATCCAAACCTCATCCCTTATGCTCCTCAACCTGCAAATCAGCACGTGATAATCCCTGTCTTCTTTGACCTCCAATGCTTTAAGATGTTTCTAGCAGGACAAGGCCAGGTTGAATGGGGCTTTGAGCAACCTGGTCTGGTGGGAGGTGTCCCTGCCCATGGCAGGAGGGTTGGAATTGGATGATCTTTTAGGACCCTTCCAACCCAAACCATTCTGTGATTCTAAATAATCATGAAAATGGGAGAATGAAAATATCTTTTCATTTTGGAAACTCCAGGAAGGACTGATCTCAGGTTGGGTTAGATGTCTTGGGCCAATATCTGTTCCCTTGAAAAGGTTTTATCAGATGCACTTGAACTAGGAGGGGTCTTTGAAGGGCCATTTTGCATCGTTGCAGAGCTGAGGTGCTCACAGTGATTCCTCATGGTGCAAGGAAGGGACCACGCTCCCATTGAAGAAGGCTCATTCCAACAAGCAGAGGTGCCCAACAACCTTTTACGATACTTCCCCACGTTGCGTTCCAACCAGGACCACCAGGTTCCTAAAATCCTCTTGAAGTTGGCTTCCTTTTATGGTTTCTGTAGGAATCCTGGTATCACAGAAAGGATTTTCTTTCTGTTGGCTGCCTCTCGGGTAAAGCGGTGAAGGATTAGACCGCTAGTCATTACTGCTCTCTCTTGTGCAGAAGAAAGGACAAGAAGCCCGTCAGAACCTCAGTCATTGATTTTTCCTAGAGCAAAGGGTCACGTGTTAAGTACTATTGATAAAAAGCATCCTTGCAGTGTCCATGGAGACCAAGTTGAGGTGAAGGTGAACTGTTACCGTTACGGTGACAGCTTTCGGTGGATCTGGAAGGAACCTGAGGTTTCCTCTAATCATAAGGAAGATCTTATTTATTCTGCCTTGAGCGTTAGATCAAACCCATTGCTTCTGTGAGACCTGCTGCGCGAGGAGATGCAGTCACTGTTGACTTCAAGGCAGAAGAAAGGATATTTGGGGTCTTATAGGAACTGCTCAGCACTTGCAGGTATCACAGCTCCAAGTGCTTGGGTATTTCTGGTGGAACTCTTGTTTTTCTTTTCTTTCACCAAATTACTATCAAGGTCAGGCTAGAAATAGCGTGGCTGCAATGGTTCCTTGTAGAACTGGAGAACCCTTCCTCTGAATGAGCATAACCAACTCTTCCAGAGGACAACAAAGTGTGTTGGGATCCCCATACCCAGCTCAACAATCTTTTTTTGTTGGAAATAAAGAGGCAACGTGGAACCTGTGGTTAGAAATGATGGCAGGCCACCCAAAGATCCACTCAAAGGTGTGGGTAATCGGAAGGTCTTCCAAATGATGGGATTTCTTTCAAAATCCACTGGTGGTTTCTATCAGGTGCTTCAGTTCTAAATTTTCTATAAGCGGCACCTTCGAGCAGAAGCTGGTGATACTGCACTTTCCAAGCTGAGAAGAGTGTGACTTGTCCCTTCTGGTGGGATCTTTCAATCCCCATACCCAGCTCAACAATCTTTTTTTGTTGGAAATAAAGAGGCAACGTGGAACCTGTGGTTAGAAATGATGGCAGGCCACCCAAAGATCCACTCAAAGGTGTGGGTAATCGGAAGGTCTTCCAAATGATGGGATTTCTTTCAAAATCCACTGGTGGTTTCTATCAGGTGCTTCAGTTCTAAATTTTCTATAAGCGGCACCTTCGAGCAGAAGCTGGTGATACTGCACTTTCCAAGCTGAGAAGAGTGTGACTTGTCCCTTCTGGTGGGATCTTTCAACCCACAAATGATTCCTGGTTGCCTACCTAGGTGGTTACCCCCATGAGCTGAACCATGAGGTCCCTGAAAGCGTTCCTGTTCCTCCACTTCCATATTGTTTCTTTTCCATGTATTTATCTTTTTTCCTGGATGAGGGCAGCTGGGATTTGTACCCAGAGATAATTCCTGGTTGCCTACCTAAGTGGTTACCCCCATGAGCTGTGCAACAGGTCCCTGAAAGCGTTCCTTTTCTTCCACTTCCATATTGTTTCTTTTCCATATATTTATTTTTTTTCCTGGATGAGGGCAGCTGGGATTTGGAAAAACTTTTCTTGTTGCTCTTGGAAGGGGCAGGAGAAAGACACAGTTGTTTTTTCCTCCCCTTCTCTGAGAAAATACCCAGATGCTCTGCTTTCTTCTTGACTTGGGAAATGGGGCAGTCCAAGTGTCTTCTCCTTGTAGCTGGGCTGGAATATACACAGGTGCTGAGGTCCTCATGATGAGAGCGTGAGATGGTGGAAGAGTTGGAGACTGGAAGAGTTGGGAGTGTACCAGTATCAGTGAGTTACCTGTAGATGTCCTCAGAGCTGTCACAGAATCCCAGAATGATAGGGGGTTGGAAGGGACCTCTGGAGATCATCTCCTCCAACCCCCTGCCAAAGCAGGGCCACCCACAGCAGGTCCCACAGGAACGTGTCCAGGTGGGGTTGGAATGTCTCCAGAGAAGGTGACTCCACCACCTCTGGGCAGCCTCTTCCAGGGCTCTGCCACCCTCAAAGTGAAGAAGTGCCTCCTCATGTTGAGATGGAACTTCTTATGGTCAAGTTTGTGCCTGTTCCCTCTTGTCCTGTCCCTGGGCACCACTGAAAAGAGACTGGTCCCATCCTCCTGCCATCCACCCTTGAGGTATTTATGGGTGTTGAGTGTTTATAGGCATTGAGAAATACGAAGAGAAATAGAGTCAAGAGAAATAATGTATCCTCCTCATGTTGAGATGGAACTTCTTATGGTCAAGTTTGTGCCCGTTCCCTCTTGTCCTGTCCCTGGGCACCACTGAAAAAAGACTGGCCCCATCCTCCTGACACCCACCCTTGAAGTACTTATAGGTGTTGAGTGTTTATAGGCATTGAGAAATATGAAGAGAAATAGAATCAAGAGAAATAATGTTTTAAGCCACTCCCTGAGCATTTGCATTCTCCTGTAAACATTTTCTGTGTAGGCCATTTCAATATGCAAAGTTGACCAAACCTGGTTTCAAAACAGACGCTCTCTGCTTTGAAAAATGGAGTTTATTCTGCCCTAATGCAAAAAAAAAAACCCAACCCAAAACCTCAGCATTATTTCACTGTGCAATGAAAAGCTGAAGTATTGATTTTGAAATGGATAATTGATTGTAACAATAAATCACCGGGTGGTATATGTGCAAACATTGATTTTTATTTTTTTTTTTTCTATTGCAATAATTAATTCGATACGCGCTATAACATATTTATGCGGGGACTAAGCGCCTCCCTAATGGTCATAAATTGTCTTTGGTCAAAAACCATCCACTGTGATGTGGTTGGCTTTTTGCCTGAAGACGTGTACCCTAGGAGGGAGCGTAAATACAATTGTGAGGCCTTGAGAAACCCTTAATACCTTCCATTGAAGGATTGGAGACTTGGAAGGAACAGCTGGATTGCTTTAGAGGAGAGATGGTGATGTCCAATATCAATTCTCTTATCACTCCAGCCCAGTAAATCTGGTGGATTTTTCTGGATGAGTTGCTAGAAACTTTAATAAAGAATAGAATGAAGAGACACGTTGAGGAACGTGGTGTGAGGAGGAAGGATCAATAGAGCTTTGTGGAGGGAAGTCTGGCTTCATATCCCTATTAAAGTCCTTTGGAGGAATCACCGAGCGCGTGGGCGAGGAGATCTGGTTGATATTGTTGGCTTGGGTGTCCTAAAGCCTTTTGATAAGATCCTTCACAAAAGGCTCCTGAAGAAATGAAGTTTGGGATAAGAAACTGATGTGACGGAGAACAAAGGATGGAAAGAGATGTTGGTTGAGGAGCACCAGCTGTGGGGTCACTCAGTGACGCCTGGTGGGGTCCACCCTGGCCAGTTTGAGGGTCTCCATGAACATCTATGGAATTAAAACAGGACAAAATAGAGCTGCTCAGGTTGATATTTGTGTCCTGCGGTCAAAAAGAGACAACATCTTGGGTTGAAAGGGGAATGAGTTGCAGCATGGACTGAACCCCAGAGCTGAAGCTCGTGGTACCCCAGGTATTCTCCTGGCCTATTGAAATGAAAAATTCCTGAAAAGGGGAGAAAATTTATTATATAAATCCATTGTCTATATAGCCAGCCCCTGCCACGGAACGTATAGTTTTCTTTATGCCAGTTTGAGTCTTTTTAGGTTGGATTTGTGTTTTCTCCTCCAAATTATAACTTAGCTGAATGCACGTTATTAGAAAAACATAGCCTTTCTCTTTTTCCTTTTTTCCCCATTCATCTCAAATGCTTTATTTCTGGCATTTCTTTATCAAAAAAAATAATAAAAAATCCACAATAACACCTCTTTTTATTTTTTTTTGCTTTTGTTTTACAGAGCATCAAAGTTAGCTGGTTGCCTCCACCACCGGGTACTCAAAATGGATTTATTACGGGCTATAAAATCCGACACAGAAAGACTACCCGCAGGGGCGAGATCGAAACGCTGGAGCCAAACAACCTCTGGTACTTGTTCACAGGTCAGTGTGTGCCCGGTACAAGCCTTGCAAGGTTCTTTTTTTTGATGAATTAAATGCTTTGGGAATAAAATATCCTTTCACTTGAAGGGAACATTGATTTCTTGGCTGGCAGGTAGCATTTATTGCGTCGTATAAAGACTGTCTTTATGGGGGTGTTTTTAAACGAGGTTGGTTTTTTTTTTTCCTTAATGCTTTCATCATATTTGTCTCCTGGATTTTATCATTAATGAAGTTGAAGCTGAATGTCTTGTTTCCGATGCCTTGAGCCTCGGGTGGGTTTTTAGAGCGCTCCGTCAACATCTCCCATTTTCTCAAGGGTGCCAAAATATTGATTTCCTGAGTTTTCTTTTCCAAGTTTTCCTGTGGAAAATCGCTCCTCCCAGAATAAGAAGTTCAACGCTAGATCGTAGCAAAACCATAACTGCAGGGAGGGAAAGCATCTAGAGGGGTATCGTGAGGGTAATGGTGACTTCTGGTAGGTGGAAACAGATGTCATCTGGGTGACATTAAGCCCAGGACATCACCTAGAGAGCAGGAGAGCATCGAGGAAGAAAAAGAAGCTTTGTCAAAGTAAATGGCACCTTTGTGTCTGAATATCAGGATAATATCAGGATAATATCAGAATAATCAGGATTTCACCTCAGGTGACCTGCACTAAGTTCACTTCCACGTGAGAAGTGTAACCTGGGGGAGCTGGAAGTAATTCGGAATCGTAGGTCTCAGAATAAACATCATCATTTACTGTTTTGGAAGGAAAAGCAGCGTTTTATCGCAAAGTTTAATGAAGAGTAGCACGTTTTTAGGAGGAAGACCTTAAATATTGAAATCTCAACTTGGGCATCTAACCCAGGCTCTTGACCGAAGTCCCCATGGGACCTCTTGTGAAGGCTACATGACTGATAGCTGCAAAGTTGTAGTTTCTTGGTGGAGAGGGCACATTAAGCCTCTTTCAAATTGGGAAGGATTTATTTTCTGGGAGATAAAGTAGAAGCCATGATGAAAACTGCTCCAGTGTTGGAGTTGCTGCTGCTCTGATGGCTTAGAGAAGAAAACATAGCGGTGCAGACAAAGTCCCAGAGCTCTGCTGCCACCATCCCTGTAGGTCCCATCCCTGGGAGAGCAGAGCAGATTCGTCTCTATCGTGGTAGATCCCCACTTCCTGAGGTTCTTCCCCATGAATTATTTGGGGCTTGGAGAGCTGAGGGGAGTCCTGGTGGGTTTCCAGCAGCCCCAACCCTCCTGTTCTCAATATCTCCCCATAGCTCGAAGTGATGAGCTTGGTTTTACTTGGGAATACGTGGTTTAGGAAGCAATGAAGAAAATTCTCTACATCCCGTATTATTTTCCATATTCTTATATTGTGATTGCTGGAGATGTGGCTCTTCTAAGTGAAATTTTTAAATATTAATGTGGAGGCCCTTCACATCTTTGCTGCCTCCTCTTTGGTGGGGATAGTTTTGAGTCACAACGCAGGTGGCTCTATCAATTTTAGCCTCGGCTTCCACGTCAGCTAAATATTAACCTGCTCTTTTTAATTATGAGCTTTCTTCTCTGGAAGATGTTGGCAATTAAATGAAGAGAGGGGTTTTTTTCCCCATGCTTTATGGTCAGTATAGACCGAGCAGAAGGATAAACCTCTGTCCCCACCTTAGGGAACCCGGGAGTCTTGTGCAGTTAATTCTTTCCTGATGGTTTTAGCCACAGAGGAAAAACATCTGGTTCTGAATTCGTGCTTATTTCCTAATACTGGCAAGACTTGATATTTTTTTTTCCCTCCTGAACTCCGTGCTCTGAAGTTAATCAAGAGCACAGGAAAGCAAAACGCTCTTCGGTCGCTATCCTAGTCCCTGGCCTGCAAATTTCTTCCGTAAGGAGAGTGTACCTGCTGTTACATGTGCAATTATTGGCTTAGTTATGTCAAACAGTTCTTTATTTTTCTACTATTTGGACCTCCAGTAATTTTGTATGTACGAGCACGACCGCTGGGAGCCACAACCCAAACTACTCTGGGGCTGTTGCAGCCCTTGTCCAATTTTTGAAGCCTTTTCCTTTGGGTCCATAATCTCTTTTTCTGTATGAATTCTGACCTCCCTGCAGAGCTGGGGGGGCTAGGAGCACCGGAGGGATGTGTTTCTTTGGATTTGCATCTATATTTTCCATATATATGCATTTTATATATTTCTTTCCACGTAGCCAATCCAGCTATTCCTTGAGATCTCAAATGACTCCAAATCAAATTGCAGACAGTGGGAACGTCATTCATCTGGGTTTTATTTTTTAAATCTTCTTCCTGTGTGATTTTTATTGGCTTCTTTGTCTTTTCAACCAGGACTGGAGAAAGGAAGCCAGTACAGTTTCCAGGTGGCTGCCATGACAGTGAATGGGACGGGTCCCCCCTCGGACTGGTACACGGCGGAAACGCCCGAGAACGATCTGGACGGTAAATTAATCTCTTTTAAAAGGCCTTATTTCCAAAAGCCACCTAGCTGAGGGGTGTCACCACAATTGTCACCCAGGCCCAGGTTAGGGTGAGATCCCTGGGGTCCAAAAATCCACCAAGAGATGGTTGGAAGTCGATGATCTTTAAGGTCCCTTCCAACTCTAACGAGTCTTTGATTTGCAATAACAAACCAGGATGAATCTTAGACTCCGTAAATGATAAACGTCACCACGTCACCAAAGGAACAATGAGAGTGATGCCAACAATCCTCACAACTCCCCAAGTAACTAGTCAAAGAGGTCAAATCCTGTTGTCCCAGCCTTTAATTGCAGACATCAACAATTCCGGTTGGCAACGAAGCCGAATAATTAGCGCGAGATGACGGGATGCGGAGACCTGAAAACCGTGGGCTGTATAAATCAGCTGACATGAAAAGGGGAAGGAAAACACTGAAATGAAAGGGGTAGAGAAAATAGAGAGAATATTTGAAGTAGTAAAGGAATAAAAGGAGAGTAATGAAAAAGTCTCCCTAAAAAAAAAAATAATAAATAAATAAATAAAATAAAATTAACCGGAGCGCAAATCAAATGGAACAAAGAATCTTGAGAGATGGAAGTCACGGCCAAACTACAGACAACCCCTAAGAAGCAAAGAGGTAGCAGAAAGGAGATGAATAGAAAATAAAAGGCAACTGATGAAAATTGCTGTGATTTTAAAAACAAATCACCTGAAAAAGGATCAAAGGCGAAGCGGATGAAAGAATAAATAAAGAATCAGTTTAAATGCACCCTAGGACTGGATGGGGCTTTGCTTTTGACTGGCCAAATTTCCTTGTGATCTCAAAAGCAACCTTTGCAAATTGAAGAATTTCTGCTTTTTCCCTGCGTCCAAACGTGGTTTTTCCAGCGGAGGGGGAGCAGCTGCGGCCCCCAGCACGTGGAATTGGAGGAAACCAGTACCTGTGGTATCTCAGCAAGGTTTTAAAGAAGAGATGATGCTTTTTGTCCCTCTGTTTTATTTCTGTGTGTTCATGTTGGGGGTGAATTCTCATGGGAGCTGGGAATTCTCATGGGAATGCAAGAAAAATACTCCGATAAACCCGGAGGGTGGCAAAAAAAATTCTATTTTTGAGATCTAAATTGATTATTTTAGCCCTGCAAGTGTTGGTTGGCCAAGGGAGGGCTGGAGCTCAGTGACTGCGGTCCCTTCTCCGCTGCTGTGGTTGATGCCCTGTCTCTTCTTTTCCCTGGAAGCCTGGTTGGCATCGGCAAAACGAAGACGAACGGGTCTCCCGACGGATATCCCTTTTAATTAGTGTGTTTTGTTCAAATGATTAGAAATCCAAACATAGCTGCTTCTTCAAGGTTCCCTGGAAAGCTCGCGTCCCTCAGCTAACAGCTGGGAAGGCTTTAAATATTTATTCTAAGCCTCAAATTTGGCGCCTTGAAAAGGAAAAGTTAAAAAAAGAAGGTGAAAATGGTGTTTTCCCCACAGGGTCTGTTTTAAATAATGTGAGCGAGGGTGGAAGAGAACCCCTGGTGACCTCTGCAGAGGTGTCCTCCAGGAAAAGGGGTTTAGGATGCCTGGTTGCTGATCACCGCGTTGAACAAATTAGATCGTGATACAGTTCTAGCTTCAGCTCCAAATTAGCACTCCGAGAGGAAGAGGATGAGAAAGTAGATGGGTGTCCTACCGTAATTCATACTGGGA
>NW_015090817.1:196204-242046 GCF_001431845.1 Calidris pugnax
CAACGTGGAACCTGTGGTTAGAAATGATGGCAGACCACCCAAAGATCCACTCAAAGGTGTGGGTAATCGGAAGGTCTTCCAAATGATGGGATTTCTTTCAAAATCCACTGGTGGTTTCTATCAGGTGCTTCAGTTCTAAATTTTCTATAAGCGGCACCTTCGAGCAGAAGCTGGTGATACTGCACTTTCCAAGCTGAGAAGAGTGTGACTTGTCCCTTCTGGTGGGATCTTTCAACCCACAAATGATTCCTGGTTGCCTACCTAGGTGGTTACCCCCATGAGCTGAACCATGAGGTCCCTGAAAGCGTTCCTGTTCCTCCACTTCCATATTGTTTCTTTTCCATGTATTTATCTTTTTTCCTGGATGAGGGCAGCTGGGATTTGGAAAAACTTTTCTTGTTGCTCTTGGAAGGGGCAGGAGAAAGACACAGTTGTTTTTTCCTCCCCTTCTCTGAGAAAATACCCAGATGCTCTGCTTTCTTCTTGACTTGGGAAATGGGGCAGTCCAAGTGTCTTCTCCTCGTAGCTGGGCTGGAATATACACAGATGCTGAGGTCCTCATGATGAGAGCATGAGACGGTGTTGTGCAGATACTGGAAGAGTTGGGAGTGTACCAGTATCAGTGAGTTACCTGTAGATGTCCTCAGAGCTGTCACAGAATCCCAGAATGATATGGGGTTGGAAGGGACCTCTGGAGATCATCTAGTCCAACCTCCTGCCAAAGCAAGTCCACCCACAGCAGGTCCCACAGGAACGTGTCCAGGTGGGGTTGGAATGTCTCCAGAGAAGGAGACTCCACCACCTCTCTGGGCAGCCTCTGCCAGGGCTCTGCCACCCTCAAATTGAAGAAGATCCTCCTCATGTTGAGATGGAACTTCTTATGGTCAAGTTTGTGCCCGTTCCCTCTTGTCCTGTCCCTGGGCACCACTGAAAAAAGACTGGCCCCATCCTCCTGACACCCACCCTTGAAGTACTTATAGGTGTTGAGTGTTTATAGGCATTGAGAAATATGAAGAGAAATAGAATCAAGAGAAATAATGTTTTAAGCCACTCCCTGAGCATTTGCATTCTCCTGTAAACATTTTCTGTGTAGGCCATTTCAATATGCAAAGTTGACCAAACCTGGTTTCAAAACAGACGCTCTCTGCTTTGAAAAATGGAGTTTATTCTGCCCTAATGCAAAAAAAAAAACCCAACCCAAAACCTCAGCATTATTTCACTGTGCAATGAAAAGCTGAAGTATTGATTTTGAAATGGATAATTGATTGTAACAATAAATCACCGGGCGGTATCTGTGCAAACATTGATTATTTTTTTTTTTTTCTATTGCGATAATTAATTCGATATGCGCTATAACATATTTATGCGGGGACTAAGCGACTCCCTAATGGTCATAAATTGTCTTTGGTCAAAAACCATCCACTGTGATGTGGTTGGCTTTTTGCCTGAAGACGTGTACCCTAGGAGGGAGCGTAAATACAATTGTGAGGCTGTGAGAAACCCTTAATACCTTCCATTGAAGGATTGGAGACTTGGAAGGAACAGCTGGATTGCTTTAGAGGAGAGATGGTGATGTCCAATATCAATTCTCTTATCACTCCAGCCCAGTAAATCTGGTGGGTTTTTCCCAGATGAGTTGATAGAAACTTTAATAAAGAATAGAATGAAGAGATTTTTCTGGATGAGTTGCTAGAAACTTTAATAAAGAATAGAATGAAGAGGCGCCTCCCTAATGGTCATAAATTGTCTTTGGTCAAAAACCATCCACTGTGATGTGGTTGGCTTTTTGCCTGAAGACGTGTACCCTAGGAGGGAGCGTAAATACAATTGTGAGGCTGTGAGAAACCCTTAATACCTTCCATTGAAGGATTGGAGACTTGGAAGGAACAGCTGGATTGCTTTAGAGGAGAGATGGTGATGTCCAATATCAATTCTCTTATCACTCCAGCCCAGTAAATCTGGTGGGTTTTTCCCAGATGAGTTGATAGAAACTTTAATAAAGAATAGAATGAAGAGACACGTTGAGGAACGTGGTGTGAGGAGGAAGGATCAATAGAGCTTTGTGGAGGGAAGTCTGGCTTCATATCCCTATTAAAGTCCTTTGGAGGAATCACCGAGCGCGTGGGCGAGGAGATCTGGTTGATATTGTTGGCTTGGGTGTCCTAAAGCCTTTTGATAAGATCCTTCACAAAAGGCTCCTGAAGAAATGAAGTTTGGGATAAGAAACCGATGCGACGGAGAACAAAGGATGGAAAGAGATGTTGGTTGAGGAGCACCAGCTGTGGGGTCACTCAGTGACGCCTGGTGGGGTCCACCCTGGCCAGTTTGAGGGTCTCCATGAACATCTATGGAATTAAAACAGGACAAAATAGAGCTGCTCAGGTTGATATTTGTGTCCTGTGGTCAAAAAGAGACAACATCTTGGGTTGAAAGGGGAATGAGTTGCAGCATGGACTGAACCCCAGAGCTGAAGCTCGTGGTACCCCAGGTATTCTCCTGGCCTATTGAAATGAAAAATTCCTGAAAAGGGGAGAAAATTTATTATATAAATCCATTGTCTATATAGCCAGCCCCTGCCACGGAACGTATAGTTTTCTTTATGCCAGTTTGAGTCTTTTTAGGTTGGATTTGTGTTTTCTCCTCCAAATTATAACTTAGCTGAATGCACGTTATTAGAAAAACATAGCCTTTCTCTTTTTCCTTTTTTCCCCATTCATCTCAAATGCTTTATTTCTGGCATTTCTTTATCAAAAAAAATAATAAAAAATCCACAATAACACCTCTTTTTATTTTTTTTTGCTTTTGTTTTACAGAGCATCAAAGTTAGCTGGTTGCCTCCACCACCGGGTACTCAAAATGGATTTATTACAGGCTATAAAATCCGACACAGAAAGACTACCCGCAGGGGCGAGATCGAAACGCTGGAGCCAAACAACCTCTGGTACTTGTTCACAGGTCAGTGTGTGCCCGGTACAAGCCTTGCAAGGTTCTTTTTTTTGATGAATTAAATGCTTTGGGAATAAAATATCCTTTCACTTGAAGGGAACATTGATTTCTTGGCTGGCAGGTAGCATTTATTGCGTCGTATAAAGACTGTCTTTATGGGGGTGTTTTTAAACGAGGTTGGTTTTTTTTTTTCCTTAATGCTTTCATCATATTTGTCTCCTGGATTTTATCATTAATGAAGTTGAAGCTGAATGTCTTGTTTCCGATGCCTTGAGCCTCGGGTGGGTTTTTAGAGCGCTCCGTCAACATCTCCCATTTTCTCAAGGGTGCCAAAATATTGATTTCCTGAGTTTTCTTTTCCAAGTTTTCCTGTGGAAAATCGCTCCTCCCAGAATAAGAAGTTCAACGCTAGATCGTAGCAAAACCATAACTGCAGGGAGGGAAAGCATCTAGAGGGGTATCGTGAGGGTAATGGTGACTTCTGGTAGGTGGAAACAGATGTCATCTGGGTGACATTAAGCCCAGGACATCACCTAGAGAGCAGGAGAGCATCGAGGAAGAAAAAGAAGCTTTGTCAAAGTAAATGGCACCTTTGTGTCTGAATATCAGGATAATATCAGGATAATATCAGAATAATCAGGATTTCACCTCGGGTGACCTTCACTAAGTTCACTTCCACGTGAGAAGTGTAACCTGGGAGAGCTGGAAGTCATTCAGAATCGTAGGTCTCAGAATAAACATCATCATTTACTGTTTTGGAAGGAAAAGCAGCGTTTTATCGCAAAGTTTAATGAAGAGTAGCACGTTTTTAGGAGGAAGACCTTAAATATTGAAATCTCAACTTGGGCATCTAACCCAGGCTCTTGACCGAAGTCCCCATGGGACCTCTTGTGAAGGCTACATGACTGATAGCTGCAAAGTTGTAGTTTCTTGGTGGAGAGGGCACATTAAGCCTCTTTCAAATTGGGAAGGATTTATTTTCTGGGAGATAAAGTAGAAGCCATGATGAAAACTGCTCCAGTGTTGGAGTTGCTGCTGCTCTGATGGCTTAGAGAAGAAAACATAGCGGTGCAGACAAAGTCCCAGAGCTCTGCTGCCACCATCCCTGTAGGTCCCATCCCTGGGAGAGCAGAGCAGATTCGTCTCTATCGTGGTAGATCCCCACTTCCTGAGGTTCTTCCCCATGAATTATTTGGGGCTTGGAGAGCTGAGGGGAGTCCTGGTGGGTTTCCAGCAGCCCCAACCCTCCTGTTCTCAATATCTCCCCATAGCTCGAAGTGATGAGCTTGGTTTTACTTGGGAATACGTGGTTTAGAAATTGATGGGCTTGGTTTTACTTGGGAATACGTGGTTTAGGAAGCAATGAAGAAAATTCTCTACATCCCGTATTATTTTCCATATTCTTATATTGTGATTGCTGGAGATGTGGCTCTTCTAAGTGAAATTTTTAAATATTAATGTGGAGGCCCTTCACATCTTTGCTGCCTCCTCTTTGGTGGGGATAGTTTTGAGTCACAACGCAGGTGGCTCTATCAATTTTAGCCTCGGCTTCCACGTCAGCTAAATATTAACCTGCTCTTTTTAATTATGAGCTTTCTTCTCTGGAAGATGTTGGCAATTAAATGAAGAGAGGGGTTTTTTTCCCCATGCTTTATGGTCAGTATAGACCGAGCAGAAGGATAAATCTCTGTCCCCACCTTTGGGACCCTGGGAGTCTTGTGCAGTTAATTCTTTCCTGATGGTTTTAGCCACAGAGGAAAAACATCTGGTTCTGAATTCGTGCTTATTTCCTAATACTGGCAAGACTTGATATTTTTTTTTCCCTCCTGAACTCCGTGCTCTGAAGTTAATCAAGAGCACAGGAAAGCAAAACGCTCTTCGGTCGCTATCCTAGTCCCTGGCCTGCAAATTTCTTCCGTAAGGAGAGTGTACCTGCTGTTACATGTGCAATTATTGGCTTAGTTATGTCAAACAGTTCTTTATTTTTCTACTATTTGGACCTCCAGTAATTTTGTATGTACGAGCACGACCGCTGGGAGCCACAACCCAAACTACTCTGGGGCTGTTGCAGCCCTTGTCCAATTTTTGAAGCCTTTTCCTTTGGGTCCATAATCTCTTTTTCTGTATGAATTCTGACCTCCCTGCAGAGCTGGGGGGGCTAGGAGCACCGGAGGGATGTGTTTCTTTGGATTTGCATCTATATTTTCCATATATATGCATTTTATATATTTCTTTCCACGTAGCCAATCCAGCTATTCCTTGAGATCTCAAATGACTCCAAATCAAATTGCAGACAGTGGGAACGTCATTCATCTGGGTTTTATTTTTTAAATCTTCTTCCTGTGTGATTTTTATTGGCTTCTTTGTCTTTTCAACCAGGACTGGAGAAAGGAAGCCAGTACAGTTTCCAGGTGGCTGCCATGACAGTGAACGGGACGGGTCCCCCCTCGGACTGGTACACGGCGGAAACGCCCGAGAACGATCTGGACGGTAAATTAATCTCTTTTAAAAGGCCTTATTTCCAAAAGCCACCTAGCTGAGGGGTGTCACCACAATTGTCACCCAGGCCCAGGTTAGGGTGAGATCCCTGGGGTCCAAAAATCCACCAAGAGATGGTTGGAAGTCGATGATCTTTAAGGTCCCTTCCAACTCTAACGAGTCTTTGATTTGCAATAACAAACCAGGATGAATCTTAGACTCCGTAAATGATAAACGTCACCACGTCACCAAAGGAACAATGAGAGTGATGCCAACAATCCTCACAACTCCCCAAGTAACTAGTCAAAGAGGTCAAATCCTGTTTTCCCAGCCTTTAATTGCAGACGTCAACAATTCCGGTTGGCAACGAAGCCGAATAATTAGCGCGAGATGCCGGGATGCGGAGACCTGAAAACCGTGGGCTGTATAAATCAGCTGACATGAAAAGGGGAAGGAAAACACTGAAATGAAAGGGGTAGAGAAAATAGAGAGAATATTTGAAGTAGTAAAGGAATAAAAGGAGAGTAATGAAAAAGTCTCCCTAAAAAAAAAAATAATAAATAAATAAATAAAATAAAATTAACCGGAGCGCAAATCAAATGGAACAAAGAACCTTGAGAGATGGAAGTCACGGCCAAAGTACAGACAACCCCTAAGAAGCAAAGAGGTAGCAGAAAGGAGATGAATAGAAAATAAAAGGCAACTGATGAAAATTGCTGTGATTTTAAAAACAAATCACCTGAAAAAGGATCAAAGGCGAAGCGGATGAAAGAATAAATAAAGAATCAGTTTAAATGCACCCTAGGACTGGATGGGGCTTTGCTTTTGACTGGCCAAATTTCCTTGTGATCTCAAAAGCAACCTTTGCAAATTGAAGAATTTCTGCTTTTTCCCTGCGTCCAAACGTGGTTTTTCCAGCGGAGGGGGAGCAGCTGCGGCCCCCAGCACGTGGAATTGGAGGAAACCAGTACCTGTGGTATCTCAGCAAGGTTTTAAAGAAGAGATGATGCTTTTTGTCCCTCTGTTTTATTTCTGTGTGTTCATGTTGGGGGTGAATTCTCATGGGAGCTGGGAATTCTCATGGGAATGCAAGAAAAATACTCCGATAAACCCGGAGGGTGGCAAAAAAAATTCTATTTTTGAGATCTAAATTGATTATTTTAGCCCTGCAAGTGTTGGTTGGCCAAGGGAGGGCTGGAGCTCAGTGACTGCGGTCCCTTCTCCGCTGCTGTGGTTGATGCCCTGTCTCTTCTTTTCCCTGGAAGCCTGGTTGGCATCGGCAAAACGAAGACGAACGGGTCTCCCGACGGATATCCCTTTTAATTAGTGTGTTTTGTTCAAATGATTAGAAATCCAAACATAGCTGCTTCTTCAAGGTTCCCTGGAAAGCTCGCGTCCCTCAGCTAACAGCTGGGAAGGCTTTAAATATTTATTCTAAGCCTCAAATTTGGCGCCTTGAAAAGGAAAAGTTAAAAAAAGAAGGTGAAAATGGTGTTTTCCCCACAGGGTCTGTTTTAAATAATGTGAGCGAGGGTGGAAGAGAACCCCTGGTGACCTCTGCAGAGGTGTCCTCCAGGAAAAGGGGTTTAGGATGCCTGGTTGCTGATCACCGCGTTGAACAAATTAGATCGTGATACAGTTCTAGCTTCAGCTCCAAATTAGCGCGCGGCGTTTTCCCCAAAGGGTCTGTTTTAAATAACGTGAGCGAGGGTGGAGGAGAATCCCTGGTGACCTCTGCAGAGGTGTCCTCCAGGAAAAGGGGTTTAGGATGCCTGGTTGCTGATCACCGCGTTGAACAAATTAGATCGTGATACAGTTCTAGCTTCAGCTCCAAATTAGCACTCCGAGAGGAAGAGTATGAGAAAGTAGATGGGTGTCCTACCGTAATTCATACTGGGAAATGATTGGGGAGATGGGTGAAGCAACTGGGATGAGGGAAAATTACCCTGCCTTGGTAAAATATACAGCTTGGAATGAGAAAACTGCTCAAGTGACCCAAAGGTAAGGTGTTTTTTGAGCTTCTCAATGGAATTGGGGACCTTTAACTAGCACCAAGTGCTGTGTTCCCTGCTGGAAGACGTGGGTGCTCAATCATCACATAGAAATGCAGTGGAGGACCTGGAGACACGTGTGAGCACGTGGGACGTGGCATCCCAGTAGGAGATGTCACTACTCAACACCTATAAATACTTGAAGGGTGGGTGGATGAGGGAAAATTACCCTGCCTTGGTAAAATATACAGCTTGGAATGAGAAAACTGCTCAAGTGACCCAAAGGTAAGGTGTTTTTTGAGCTTCTCAATGGAATTGGGGACCTTTAACTAGCACCAAGTGCTGTGTTCCCTGCTGGAAGACGTGGGTGCTCAATCATCACATAGAAATGCAGTGGAGGACCTTGAGACACGTGTGAGCATGTGGGACGTGGCATCCCAGGAGGAGATGTGACTACTCAACGTCTATAAATACTTCAAGGGTGGGTGTCAGGAGGATGGGGCCAGGCTTTTTTCAGTGGTGCCCAGGGACAGGACAAGAGGAAATGGGCACAAACTTGACCATCAGAAGTTCCACCTCAACATGAGGAAGAACTTCTTCACTTTGAGGGTGTCAGAGCCCTGGAAGAGGCTGCCCAGAGAGGTGGTGGAGTCTCCATCTCTGGAGATATTCAAACCCCATCTCGACACGTTCCTGTGGTGGACCTGGCTCTGGCAGGGGGTTGGACTAGATGATCTCCAGAGGTCCCTTCCAACCCCATAGCATTCTGTGATTTTGTGATTCTGTGACACCAGGCAGTGACACAGAGCTTCGGCTGCCGTTTCCCAGGATCCTAAGGTCCATAAGGGAAGAAAATAAGAGAAACAGCTCCAAGAAACCTGGTTTTGTGGGCAGATCTCATGAGGTCTGTGATATTGTGATTCCATGACACCAGGCAGTGACACAGAGCTTCGGCTGCCGTTTCCCAGGATCCTAAGGTCCATAAGGGAAGAAAATAAGAGAAACAGCTCCAAGAAACCTGGTTTTGTGGGCAGATCTCATGAGGACTTCTGCTGTGTGCCAGATGCTGGTCCATTGGGCTGGCTGCCACCCAGAGCTCATGTGTCTGAGCACTTGACTGCAAGTACCCAAAGATTTCTATACGTGGCAGAAAGCAATAAACTCGTGGGGTAGTTCAGAGGGAAACCATAAATTTGGCTGATTTGGAATGTAGGATGAAGAACCCTTTTGGGACGTAGGATGAAGAACCCTCTTGGGGCGTAGGATGAAGAACCCTCTTGGGACGTAGGATGAAGAACCCTCTTGGGACGTAGGATGAAGAACCCTCTTGGGACGTAGGATGAAGAACCCTCTTGGGACGTAGGATGAAGAACCCTCTTGGGACGTAGGATGAAGAACCCTCTTGGGGCGTAGGATGAAGAACCCTCTTGGGACATAGGATGAAGAACTCTCTTGGGACATAGGATGAAGAACTCTCTTGGGACGTAGGATGAAGAACTCTCTTGGCACTTCATGTAGAATGGCATCTCAAGGTAGCTCCTCAGAAGTAGTTCTGGCGTCATGTTTAAGCCCAGGAGAAACAAAAGTCAACTTTTTGATCTAAATTTGCAAGGAAATGCCTCACCAAGAAAGCAGAAATATGAGGTACATGTTTCAATAAGGGTTTTTACTCCTGGATATTGGAGTAAAACCGGGAGACTGAAGATCAGCAGAGGTAGATGGTCCAGTTTCCTGAAAAACTGATGGATTTAGATATTTGGCTGTATGTTAAATTTTGGAGAGATCCTCAAAAAGTGGGGCTTTGTAAAAAGAAGCAAAAAATACTTTGTTTAAGGCGGGGGGGCAGAAATAGTTGATTCAGACATTTAACTTTGTGCTTTGCGACGCAAATTCTCAAATTGAGAGCTGTTCCAGAATAAGAAAAAATGCTTTTTTCCAGAAAAAAGTTTGAGAGTAAAGCTGATGAAAATACAACACAAACTGCTATACACAGTTGAAGCCAAAAAACTCACATCTTGAAAAAAAATACCTGTCTTTATAAAATGTCAGTATTCAAAATAATGTTTTAGAGTCTTCTCCATCGCTTTGTTTTGGAGACTTAATTCACAAGAAGGGCCCAAGGACTTAAACTGCCTTTTGCTTCTTGAAAGGAGAAGTGACAATTGAGCTCGGAAACGCGTGAACGGTTTGAGATAAAGGAGATGTGATGTTTGAATAAAGTAGTTTTAAGCTAAACGCCTGCCTGGAGGTGTGTGTAGTGCAATGGAAATCCCCGTCTTCGCGTCGGATGTGAAATAAAACCCATCATTTTGAAGGCAGCGGGTTCTTCAGATGCTCTGATCTCCTTTAGCTGCCAGAGAATTGGTGTATTTAAGGAGTTGGAGGGAATTACAGTATCGCTCCCATTATCCAGCTTCTCATTTCAAGGCCTTCAGTTGTTCTTTTCTCTCTGGGGCCGGTAAGAAAATCCTTCTGTGGTTTGTTTTTCAAGCAGCCTCGTTGAGGAACAGCCACCGGAGTCACTTCTTCTCCTTGAAAGCAAAGTTTGGGAGTTGGAACGGGGGGGTTAATGGCAACGTAACCTGACGTAGAGTGATGCAATGGGTTTCTTCTGTTTTTGTGAGTAGCCACTTTTCGGGGAATTGTCTTCAACCTCCAGACAAACCACGTGCTTCACAAATTTTGAAGGAGTAGAAGGCCAAGGGCTTGGCAAGTTGCTGGGTCTTTTCAGGCTGGTAACGTACCGATGGGCAGGTTTTCAGGGGGCTGTAATGCATTCAGAAGAACTCAGCCCAAAAGCACGTCAAATAGCTTATTGAAAAGTCTTAATTCTTCCTTTTATTGCCTTTTTCCAAGGTTTACAGTGGGAATGCTTCACAATTGTGAAGTGTCTTTTGTTGGAGTTTACATCATTTTTTTTTATTATTAACTGAGGGAATTTTTTTTCCTACCCTGTCCTTGTTGCCTCCCATATAAGCTTTAATCTATTATATTGCAAGCCTTTTTATTGGGGAAAAATAGTAACTTGTCTCTTTCTGCTCTCAAAAAGACAAGCTACTGTGCAGCTCCTCTGAAGAGACTTGTGATATGGTAGTTACGGCGTAAACTCAAACAAAAGGCCTTTACTCATTTAACCTTTACTGTAAAATCAGGCTCATAGAATGCAAATAAACTTGGAGTGATTAATTACTACCCAAAGTAATGGATTTTTACCTGGGGATACCTGTAAATAAAATAATCTCGTTCTATTATTTCATTTTTCTCAACGTTGATGTATTATTTAAAGCAGCTTCAGAGCAAGAGATGCATGTCCAGGAGTTAAAATTCACTTTTTTTCATGAATATACTAGTGTATCCCTAACAAAGTAAACCAATATTTCTTTAAAAATAATCTCTGAGCGGGAAGACAACTCATACAATCAGCTGCCAGGATCCTGCTGAACTTGTAAATAGACCAGGGAGGAGAAAAGTTGTCCTACTGGTAATTCTTTTGCAGGTCATCCTTCATTTTCCTGCATCATTTGATCATTTTGAATCTCTTCTGTAGCTTTATGCTAAAAGTGGAGAGCACTAGGAGATATTCCATTTAAAACAGGATGAGGAACCTCATTGCTCTTGGAATGGAAGGAGGTAGCTCAGAAATAAAGTTGCATGTAAGCTCTGCATGTAACCTGGTTGGGTTTTTTGTGGAATATCTGAGTCTAAGCTCAAACCTTACAAAGAGTGACCTTGAATGAGTAGAATATTAATCTTTTTGGTGCAAATATCTTAGTCTAAGCTCAAACCTTACGAAGAGTGACCTTGAATGAGTAGAATATTAATTTATCCTTTCCTTTTTTTTCCCCTTTTGAACCCCAGAATCTCAGGTTCCTGACCAGCCAAGCTCTCTTCACGTCAGGCCCTTGACAACGAGCATCGTCATGAGTTGGACTCCGCCGCTCAACCCGAACATCGTGGTCCGCGGGTACATCATCGGCTACGGCGTGGGCAGCCCCTACGCGGAGACCGTGCGGGTGGACAGTAAACAGCGCTACTACTCCATTGAAAATTTGGGTAAGTGGCTGGTTTCATTCATGATTTTCCTAAAAGGAGCTTCTTCTGACACGATGCTATTTCTTCAGCTTTGTTTTCAGGCTTTATATGTTGCTGTCTCAGGCTCTTTCTTCATTCCATTTCTCGTTTGGTCTTACCTTCAAAACTCTGGACGCTCTCAAATACGTCCAATTTCTTGGCTCAAATGCTCATTTGATTCAGTAGATCTTATTAAAGACCTAAAGATGGTTTTCCCCGGGCTGCCCTCTCCTCCCCCCCACAATGTTTGAATTGAATGGCAGTCACAAATCTCCTACTTTATGTCTGTCAAAACGGTGCCAAGAGAGAGAAGCACTGATTCATTATTCATGTGACACTTCATCTGGATTCTCAACGAGGTACGCGGGGACCTGGATCCTTCCAGTGGCACCAGAGCGTTCTCCTAGCACTGGGAAAAGAGGCTCAAAGTTTAAAGGAAGTCAAAAAAGTTTAAAGGAAGTCAAAAAAGTTTAATGGTTTCCTTATTATTTCTTCTTTAGCGCTTTTATTCCGGGTAAAAATGGTAAGTTTTCTGTTTGGTAATCTGGGAATATCAAATATTGCAGGAAGATTAACTTGGTGCCCAGGTAGACTAGTTGTCTTGATTTTAAAGGACCAAAACTCTGATATCTGGGGACGCTTTTCTTTGGAATTTGCATTTTACAGCCCCGTGAAACTGCCTCATCCAACCTTTTTCCTTGGGGAAACGTGGAGAGCAGAATAAACTCGTTTTACTGTGACTTCTTCAACCAGCTTCTCTGTGTCCAGGTTTCCTGGTGGAGGTATTTGCAAAGAGCTGCACGTAAACACTCCCAAATATTCCATAGGTTCTGGGAAAGGCTGATTTTAAAATGTTCTGTGCAAGTGTGACCTTAGGGTGGAAAAGGAAAAGCTGTCTGAGATTGGACTGTGGAAGAAATTTTGTGGAATATAAAGATAAAAGCTATTGCTAATGACCGTGCGTGTCTAATAGCTAATGGTCAGGATTAAATGCAAAGTATTTTTTTTATTCCAAAAATTCCAATTATTTTAAGTTGTTTCCTATCTTTAATAGAGTTTTCAGTTGAAGCTTTCACCACTGTTGACCCAGAATGACTAGAAAAGAACATTATATGGACAGAGCTATCAAGGCCAATGTGCTTTGGCAAAAGCTGAGGAGGAGATGCCCACACAGCTCAATTTATAGAGTTCCGAGTGGTTGGCTCTTAATGAAAGTGTCTTGATTAACAAATGGAGAAATGTCTTGGGTTTTGTAAAGCTTTAGTGTTTATTTTCCTTCTTGTATTGTATGATCAGTGAATATACGACCTCTGAGAGTCGCTACCACTGTTTAGAGCATATTGAAAATTTAGTTACAAATAATCCAGGCTTGGATTATTTATTTTTTGCTGAACGTCCTTCAAGAGACTGAGGTTGCCTGAACGTTATGAACTATTCAAATGGAAAGTATCTTTTCGTTGTACATTTTTTGGTTTGATTGTGAATATTCCAAGAGTGAGAAGCGTCGCTTAATTGGCGTTGTCTGGAGAATTTCCCTGAATTTCACTGAATTTTTAGAGTTGGAAAGGACCATAGAGATCATCAAAGCCACCCAGTCTGTAACTGGGTAAGGACAGAAGCTCTTTGGTCACAAATTCTGACGTGTGCATGTTCACATGTACAACTTTCAAAATCAATTTCCATGAAAAATCGCACTAATTAAATCCCATCATTTCAATATCCACAGAAAACAAACCCCAGAGGGATGTGACCAAGGGCCCGGAGAAAGCTTTTAAAAAATTAGAACGGTTGCCAACACGGAAGCCACGTGCGTCTGGTCTGTAACTGGGTAAGGACAGAAGCTCTTTGGTCACAAATTCTGACGTGTGCATGTTCACATGTACAACTTTCAAAATCAATTTCCATGAAAAATCGCACTAATTAAATCCCATCATTTCAATATCCACAGAAAACAAACCCCAGAGGGATGTGACCAAGGGCCCGGAGAAAGCTTTTAAAAAATTAGAACGGTTGCCAACACTTCCTACATTATTCACCCCCTTTATTAGAAACCGTTACAAGAAAATGACCCAAAATGAGGAGACGGAATTCTTTGCCTGATGAAAACACTGTTTGCAATAAGGTTAGGAATCAAAAAGTGCTGCTGGCAGGAATGAGGGGAAAAAAAAAATAGATTTCCTAGATTTTGTGTGGCCTCATCCTGCCTGTTGTAAAATTTCTTGCGAAACCTCTGCGTGAGGGTTATATGTTCTCTTAAATGTACGATGTGGAAGACACGGTGGAGCCTGATACCTAAATAAATGATGAACTTCAGTGAGGTTTTTCTCTCCCCTCCGAAGA
Source organism: Calidris pugnax (assembly GCF_001431845.1). Classification (NCBI taxonomy): domain Eukaryota; kingdom Metazoa; phylum Chordata; class Aves; order Charadriiformes; family Scolopacidae; genus Calidris; species Calidris pugnax. Next base: position 210,031 of record NW_015090817.1, read on the forward strand.
CCTCGTCCCTTTTGATCCTGGTGGCTTTCAGCTCTCTCTTCCTCTGGGCTCCCCGGTTCTCCTTTGTCTCGTTAGCCGGAGCCTGCCGAGAGGTCGCCCCGGTTCCCCTCCATCCAGCCTGTGATGTATCTCTCCAGCTGAAAAATGGGGTTTTTGCAGCTTCCTGAGCTTCACTGCTGGGCTTTTTTTTCATTGTTCCTTTGTCTGCTGTTTTGAAGCACGTTGCCAACCTATGTAGCAGTTAGATTCCGGAGCGGGAGATAATTTTCATTAAAGAGCAATCAGATTTGTTTGACATCAGCTGCCTTTCAGAAATCCTGCCCAACTCTCACTTGCAGTCACCGTGCTCCAAACCCAATAATCAAGGTCCATCTGGGACATTATTTTACTTCTAGAAGCTCATGTTGTCATCCTGAGTTGTTCTTCACCCTCGTTTCTCTCTCCTAAACTAGTGTCCTGCTGGGTTGAACGGGGATGCAAAACACTCTTGAGACCGTCCATGTGCACGTCCTGATCTTCTTCCTGGGAACCATGTTCCCCTCTCTGTGTTCAGATCTCCACAAAAGCATCTCCTGGCCATCTTTCCAGAGACCTTAGAGTTGAGAGATGGAGAAGAGGGACGCACATGGGTGTTGAAAGTTGAAGCCCCCAGCCTGGCCACACTGGCTTTATTGGCTTCTCAGCATCTGTGATGTGGCTGCCCTGGAAGTTCCTGCTTTCGTGATAGCATCATCAAATGGTTTGGGTTGGAAAGAACCTAAAAGCCCATCCAGTCCCACCCCCTGCCCCAGACCAGGTTCAAGGCCCCATCTAACCTGGCCTTGAACCCCTCCAGGGATGGGGCAGCCACAGCTTCTCTGGGCAACCTGGGCCAGGCTCTCACCATCCTCACACCAAAGCATTTCTTGCTCATATCTCATCTCAATTTTCCCTTTTTCAGTGATCCCCCTTTGTCTGATGGTTCTTGCTGAAGCTGTGAAACAAGACATCCCATGCTTTAAGCTCAGGACTGTTCCATCTTCTTTGTGGCCAAGCTGTAGAGAAAGATAGTATCTTCACTTGTGATTGTGGTGTGTCAGTCTTTGGTGGTGAAACCTTCATGATAGGACAGATAAAGCCTCTGACCTTAACTCTACACTGTTTATTCATTTTATCAAACTTCAGAGTTTATTTATTTTATCCAACTCAGCTGAGTGTGAGCCATATCAGTCCGTGTTCCTTCTTCTGGTCCATCAAGCAGGTAAAGCCAACAGCAAAGATAGTTCAGCCCATTCAGGAGCTCCATCATCTGATTTTTCTTCTCCCTCTTGCCCACGATGGATGTCCATAGCCATCTTAGCCACGGTGTGCTTTGTTATGCACCGGGATTCATCGTTCTAGAGGTGACTGTGAAATTCCAAACATCTTTCCACCTTCAGTGTCCTGCCAGTGATGGACCAGAAGTTATTTCTGTGTAGTGCTTCCTCGTTTTGGATGGAAGTCAGCTATCAAAGTCTCTTTAGAAATCCTATTAGACGCCTCTTTGTAATCCTGAATACTTTTTAAGCTCACTTTGGAAGCCATGGACAATCTCCTTGAGTAGATGGCCCACAGGGGAAGGGTGGAGACCTCCACGTTCACAGGACAGCCTGCTATTTAATTCCTTTTCCTCTCCATAACGTCGTATGGCAGCTTTGCATCGCGTTTCAGATATTTAATTGATTACTTCCTTCTAGGAGAACTTTTTTAACAACTGAATCAGCCCGTAGCCGAGCTTTTACGGCACTTGTCTGAGGAGTGCACTTCAGCTACTGAATAAATCACTTCACCACACGAAGAGAAAGTACTCAGTCTTTCATAATAGTGATGGAGAACTTTATTCCCCGTGATGATCATCTCGAATACAACTCTATAGAGGTACCACTTGGGCTCTAGAAGGAATTAAATGGAGTGATTTTTCTCATGACTGAGTGGTCAGATTGCCTTGGAGACGCTCTCCGCGGGTGCAGAGGAATAGAAGAATATCCTGAGACTTCAGCTCTGGCAGTGAAAAATTTGTTGTATTTTCTTGCGGCGGCGGATGAAAGGTAGTTGATGTCGGTCTCATAAATATCAGGAGCAAACATCCCCTGCTCTCATTCAACCTTTGCTTCGGCGGAGAAATCACTGCTTGACTGATTCTCCAATGAATAATTCCAACAGGGAGCCGCTCCGTTTTCTTTTCTTTTTAAATATTTTTTATTTTCAATATTTTTATTTAAAATATCTTAAATATTTTTTAATTCTCTGCTCGCGATTACAAAGGGCAGGGCTGTTGGCTGATTAATGGTGGGTTAAACAATATTGGAAAGTTCACAGGTGTCGATTCTGATCTTTTAAGAGGTAAGAAATAACGATTTCTGCGCAGATCCAACTCAGAAGGTGTTAAGTGTGGTAATGACCTGGCTGGGCTCGCCTCCGTGGAGCTCTGGATGAAAGCTTACTCAGGAAATAAAAGTTGGAAAGGGAAGGATGCCAAGGAGATTGCCATTTACCAATTATGCAAACCTAAAGCCCAAAATATCTGCCACCTCACGCTGGCTGTAGCAATTTGCATAAAACTTCCAGTAGGTCGTAAAGCTGTATTTTTAATTAGTGGATCGAAAAAATGAAACGTGGTGGCTTCATCGTAGCGTTTTCCAATACGTCAAAAAGATGATTATGTCGTGGTGGGTTGTTGTCATAACTCATTCTGGGGTATTTTAATAATATAATGATAATCACAGAATCACAGAATCTTCTAGGTTGGAAGGGACCTTAAAGATCATCTTGTCCAACCGTCAACCTCACTGACAAAAATAATGGGAAAAGGTAGGAGGTTGGGAGGAGAGGGGTGGTAGGAGATCCAGAGGGTGACCATTAGCTGCATGTTGGGGTTGGTGCGCGACATTGGTGACATCCCAACAGCAAAAATGCTTTCAAAAACCAAAAAAAAAGCCTTTGAATAGGAACAATAGAATAATTCTGCAGCTGATGACAGCGTTTGCACCGCGTGAGACAAAGCAGAGAGATGCTGATTTGAAAACCTGGGGCTGGGTTTTAAGCTGGTCAGAAAAGGTAATTCTTCTGGCGTCCGTAATGATGCTTCCATCTCTAACGTGTCCTAAGTCTTTCCGGGAGAAAAGGTGTGTAAAAATGACTATTTTTACAGATATTCAAACCTTTTAAAAACTCTATACGATGGGAAAGCTGCACCCAATTGCAAAGTCGTAGAGAAACACGGACTTTCTTCTTCAGAGCCCATCCCTTCCTCCCCCTTTACGTGTGTGAGAACAGAAGAAAAAGGAGTCATTTTAGAAAGAGTTTTTAAGTACAGATGCCTTTACGTGACCTAAGAAAAAAGCTAAATTCAGCCCCAGGAAGGTGTAGGAATTGGTATGTGCCCCTCTTGAAAGAGTTTGATTGGGAAGCTGGAGCGCACGTCTTGAAATCTTAGTTTCATGTCTCTTTTTAACGTGCACCTTTGATCCTCTTGGCCCCAGCAATGAAAGCAAAGCGTGTAACACGCCGCGGAACCTAGCAAAGACTTTTCAAAGTTGCTCCTTCTCCTCCCGTGGAGCCTGAGGCTCTGCACAGCTGCAAATTCTAAGCTCCAAAGAGGGAAAAAAATCTTAACGGACGCGAACAATTTCTGCTCAATTAGTAGTTTGGAGAATTTGAGCTGCCATCTAAATTATAAGAAGGTTTTACAAACTCGTAGCGTTGTTTTATCATGCTGGAGGGGGCTGTCTCTATGATATCAGATCTAAGGCATCTATCTATGATACCATATCAATCATAGAATCATTCAGGTTGGAAGAGACCCTTGGGATCATCGAGTCCAACCATCAACCCTACTCTACAAAGTTCTCCCTACACCATATCCCCCAACACCACATCTAAACGACTCTTCAACTCATCCAAGGCTGGTGACTCAACCACTTGGGTTGAGTCAAGGGGCAGCCTATTCCAGGATCTGACCACTCTTTCTGTGAAGGAGTTTTTCCCAATGTCCAGATATATCTCACATATCTATATGGACCAGCATTAAGGGGCTCTATATCCAAGGCTGGTGACTCAACCACTTGGGTTGAGTCAAGGGGCAGCCTATTCCAGGATCTGACCACTCTTTCTGTGAAGGAGTTTTTCCCAATGTCCAGATATATCTCACATATCTATATGGACCAGCATTAAGGGGCTCTATATGGTACCCATGCTGGTTTAGTCTTGGTGCATCTTGATGCAAGCGTTGCTTTTGAGGCGATGCACAAGAGTTTTGGATAATAAAAATGTTAATTTTCACAGATCCCCGCGTTATTCAAAGAATGACGCTTAAAAAAAAAAAAAAAAAAAAAAGAAAAAGAAATAAACCAACAATTACAAGTGACAAGAAACGAAGCTCGAGCTTTTTAGATCTGAATTTATATTTTAGCAAACGTAGCAGCAGGAATACAAAGGGTTCTGTCAAATTCACCTTCATCTTAACTGCGGATCAGATTAAATTTGACCCTTAAGCGTAGAGGAGGCAAAATAAAAAAAAGCATTTTGTTTTATTGCGAAGGGAGAGATTGAAGGTTCCTCGTTTTCTTTAATCTTTGCAGATGACGCTTGTGGTTTATAACAAAGACATGAAAGGGAACAGAAAAGCTTTTTAATGCAGTTTGGGGTTGTTTTCTTCCCTTTGCCTTTTTAATACGAGATGGAGCAGCGAAAAATCAAACCAAAATATGTTAAATTTTATGCGTCTCACCGTCTCCCTCCGGGATCACATGAAAACACAACGCCAACAAGTAAAGGCACTTCCAGACTTTGGGGACTGTTCATTTTCTTTCTTGCCTTTGAAAGTTGCCTGTCATTTAAAGAACGTCGCTGCCATTTCCACAAATGCCAAAAATTGGCTTTGGTTTCACCTTGACTTCATTTTGTTTACAGAATATGGAGGGATCGTTCCCAAGTGAAGGGTTGGTTGACATCTACGCGCTCTTTATGTCAAGAACGGATCTCAGGTGACTTCCCCCAAGACCAGGTATCAGGTGGAATTTAAGAGCATCATCGTGTTAGAGTGAATTTTAGCCCAGGATATTCACAGAATCATAGACTCTTTTTGTCAGGAATGGATCTCAGGTGACTTCCCCCAAGACCAGATATTCGGGTGGAATTTAAGAGCATCATCGTGTTAGAGTGAATTTTAGCCCAGGATATTCACAGAATCATAGAATCATTCAGGTTGGAAGACACCCTTGGGATCATTGAGTCCAACCATCTACCCTACTCTACAAAGTCCTCCCCTACTCCATATCCCTCAGGACCCCATCTAATTCCTACGTGTGGCAATCCACTCGTACGTGTCCCTCCGGCTGATTCTCTGTAAGTTTGAGTTTGTTGTCGGTTCTTGTCGTAAAAAATAGCTAAAGAGGCTTCCCTGACAAAATGTTTAGGATCTACTGTCAAGAGATGGAACAGAAGAGCTGAGCGTTGCTCTTCTTCGGAGGTAAAGAACAGAACGCCTAAGAATAGCTCTTAATCCCAAACTAGAATAGAAATCACACTCCTAGCCAAAAATGTTGGTATTTTTTTGCTTTATATTCATTCATCAACACCCAAAAAAGGGAGTGTTGTTGCAAGGCTTAGTTTTCAGGGAAAAGGATGGATCCGACACCGTGCTTTGCCTTCTTGCATCTTCTGGATATCTCAGTCGCGGATGCCAAGGAGATCAGACCAGCTGAGTGACCCAGGTTTATAGATGCACGTTTCCTTGGATGAAAGACTTTTTTTTTGTGAAGGAAAACACAATCTCTCCTTATACTGCAACTTTCAGTGCTATTTTTCATCTACCACAGCCTGAAAAAACCTTGCCCACGCGCAGGTTAACCCTCCTCCTCCATTAATGGCCTTTCCTCGGATGTCAGAAAGCATCTCCGGTCCCTGCTCTTCATTTTTTATTCATTTGTCCATATGTCTTACACTTAATTTTCTGCTAGGCTACTTTGCTTCTTCCTGAGTTTGGCTGCATTTGTAACATTCATAACAAACGTCTGCGATGCGCGGAGGGATTTTGGGGGGGGGGTTGTTCCCCATCCCTACCGCCACGGCGTGCACTGAGCTTGCAATGCACCCCGGGACTCGTAAAGGTTCACATCTCCGCAGGAGGCGAGACCTATTTCCAAGGATGCTCAAAACACGGTCTTTGCTTAAAAAAAAAATACACACAGGACGTGGCTCAGGAGACAAATCAGCCAACGGGCATAATATATGATGAGATGACATCTTAAAACCAACTGTAAATATGGCTTTGCTGTTCGGCTCCTGAACGACATTAAAATAAAAGCACTTAACAGGTTCTCATTATAAATTCTCTTTGCTCCGTTAAACACTTCCCCTAGTGTTTTCCAAGTTAAATGTGTCCGGGATCAGCCTGAGGACCTATAAATATATAGGCACCCCCAGACAAGCAAGAGACATCATCATCATCCAGCTGCAACAACCTGTTTTGATGCCGTGACCTTCGCTGGTTCACTGCAGGGTCACGTTCTCCGTGGTGAGCCCACCCAAAGTCCCTGTGGTGACTTCTCAGGATGGTTTGCAGAGGGATGTCTTGCCGAGGACACAACCTGTGAGAAGACATGGACCTGTTGGAGTGGGTCCAGCGGAGGGCCACGAAAATGATCCGAGGGCTTGAGCACCTCTGCTATGAAGACATGCTGTGGGAGTTGGGAGTTCAGCCTGGAGAAGAGAAGGCTCCAGGAAGACCTTGGAGCTCCTTCCAATCCCTCAGGGGGCTCCAGGAAAGCTGGGGAGGGACTCTGGATGAGGGAGGGGAGCCAGAGGAGGAGGGGGAAGGGTTTGACACTGAAAGAGGGGAGATGGAGATGAGATGTGGGGAAGAACTTGTTTGGTGTGAGGGTGGTCAGAGCCTGGCCCAGGTTGCCCCGAGAAGCTGTGGCTGCCCCATCCCTGGAGGGGTTCAAGGCCAGGTTGGAGGGGGCTTGGAGCAATCTGGTCTGGTGGGAGGTGTCTCTGCCCAGGGCAGGGGCTTGGAACTCAATGATCTTGAAGATCCCTTCCAACTCTTCCCATTCTATGATTCTAAGACCAGCGCTTAGAGATAGGGGTTAGTGATGGTTTTTGTCAGTGTTGGTTTGACAGTTGGACTCGATGATCTGAAAGGTCCCTTCCAACCCAGGCAATTCTATGATTGATTCTAAGACGAGGAGGTCCAGTTGCTGTAGGACACTGCTGGAGCTCACACCACAGCAAAGACAAAGCCCCGGGTGTTGCCACCTCACCAAATGCTTGGAAGATGACCGGAGCCCTGGGTTATCCTCCAAAGAGCTAGAACGTGCCTTCAACAGTCGTAAGAGATTCAACGGTGAGATTGGATTAAAAATTACAGGTCAGGTTGTATTCGTTTGAAATGGAGATGTGTAGGACCCCCCTCTGTCCTTCATCCCTCACATCTCTGTGAAGCAGATGGGCAGAGCTGCGCTCCTCAGGGACAATTTTCAATTAAGTACAGGAAATAATTTAAAAGCCTGTTTCCATATTAACATATCTTTATTATTTGTGCTACAGTTGTGCCCAGAGGTTCGAGATGAGATCGGGGGTTGATTGTCTCGTTAACTTGGCAACATATGGTGAGACTCCACTTCAAAGAGATGGCAGGAAAAAAGAGATAAGAAAAAGAAGTAGGGACTTAAGACACACAAAACCCAGTGATTTGTCCATCGTTTCTTGAGAAGTTTGTGCCATATTGTAGATATGAAGCCAAGTTTCTGCTGTTCTCTGTATATTAGCTCTCAAAATGAATGTTTTTTTTGTCTAAAGAGGGCTTGAACACTCAGCTGGGAATTCTCTGAAGCCCAAAGTTTCAGGTTTTGATGCCTCCTTCAGCAATCTACATTACTCTTCCAGATCTTAAGCACAAGGAATTGATTTTCAGGAGATAGAGGTACTCCTGATGCTTAAACACCATTAAACATTGGATGAAGCCTTTTTGGCATGGGAGAAACGTGCCAAGTTTCCAAAAACTTACCTTTTGTGCTTTCCAGTTACAAAGAAGCCATCTTCTCTAACGATGGAAAATGCTTTCTTGGATTTTATAGCATTTGGTGAGTTGAACTTAACTGGCCAAAGTTCTTCTCTGTTATTGCGGATGGTTCGGTTTACCAGAAAATGGAAATATCTGCTAATTCTGTTGTGTTGGAGAAAGGATAATTCACTGGTAGGTCTCTTATTTTATTGAAAAAAATACGTGAGCCTTTTATTGCCCATTTTAGCCCTTCTGATAGTGGGTCTTTTCAGATTACCCGATAACATTCTATGAAATAACATCACAGAAATGATCTCCTCGTCCACCCCTGACGTGCAGCTATTGCTGAGGTACCAAGTGCCTGGAAGGAATCGAATTAAACTGGTTTTCTCTTTGCTGGCAAGAGAAAGTCATTTGGAGAATTTCACCATGGTAGTCTATTCTAGCGGGATATTTATAGTTAAATTTGCTAATGCAATTAAAGGATACTTTAAGAGTTTCTGCTTCAATTTGACATTTGCCCTATTGATAGATTACCTTTTCCTGGCAATAAAGTAATGTTAGGAGGTCTAAGAACTGATACTGGTACTATCGATGACTGAGCGTGATGTCTTCACACTTCTTTTCTCTTTGCAAAGGGCTTTTCCTGCAGGAAATGTGTTTTTTGTTACTCTGCTCACATCAAAATCTGGGATTTCTCTTGCTGCAGTTTCCATCCTGTCTTTTTACTACAGGAGGTTGTCAAACCCCATCTTGGGTGATGAGTTATCTTTGTTTCCACTTTGTCTACGGGGCGGCCACAGCTTGGCCATGATGGACACTTTACTGCTGCCTCTGCCATCTCAAGGGTAGACTCTTGTAGCCTACAGTTAAAAACAGCTTAGTTATGGGGGAAAATGTGCAAAAGATGGGAGCTTTCCTCCTCAAATAGCAGCCTGAGCATGTTATTATACTGTACTCATGGATAGATGCTGGTGCTCAAGTAGAGTAGAAGGGATCGGATCTTCAACAAGTTGCTATTTCATGTCTGGTCAGGATCAGGAAAGGCTTTGGGAGAAGGTTATTGAAGTTATAACCCATCTTGGTTGCTATTTAATTGGCTACATTGCATTAGGATCAATTCAGATGTTTTTCAGTGGAAGACAGTAGATCTGAGTGGTGTGATGGGATGCGCTACGTTGTCGTGATGATCAGGAGGTCCCATCCCATTTCCAGATCTCCCAGGGTGCTGATCTGTAGAACACTCTGCAGGTCCCTCGTGTCAGGTAGTTGCTAAAGTGGGAAATTAGAAGAGCACTTGAGAATGAGTTTTTATTTGAGAGATAAAGGAGCTGCTCTGGAAAATCAGCTGAGTGCACAACCCTCTTCCCAACGCTGTAGTTGAAGGCGAGGAGTTTTCCTTGGATTGTGATTCGCATCTAGTCATCAAGTGTTTATTTTATATTTATAACTTAAAGATGCAATTAAATTATGCATGAAAAAATTGTCAAAAGACCCCATGTAATGCCTGTAGAGATGTCAGACTTTCACCCACTTAAAGAAGAAAATAACTGTGGTATCTGGAATAAGTTGCTATTTGTTGGTTATTTTCTTTCCGGTAACAACATCTGTCAGTAGAAGGAATTGATTTTGTTCCTACTTAGGTTGAACTTCATGTACTTTCACTTTTTTTTTCAAGTTGAGCTGCAGAACACAACTTTATTTCCAGAGCATGTTCCACATCAGCACTGACATGGGGATTCTTGGCTGATGCTCTAATTAGAGCTGAATTCTTTGCTCGGCTTCTTCAAAGGCAAGAAGAGATGTCTTCTGCCAGGGAAGAAAAAAAAAAAAATAAAAGGCATATAATTCTCTCCTCCTGATGCTCCAGAATAGCAAATAAAGGTGGTAACAGCATTGTTACGGAGCTGTGTTCCTCACTGTGATAAATAGGAATCAGTGGAGAAGAAAAATCAGAATTTAGCTCTGAATTCACAGAATGATATGGGATTGGAAAGGACCTCTGGAGATCATCTAGTCCAACCCCCTGCCAGAGCAGGGCCACCCACAGCAGGTTGCGCAGGAACGTGTCCAGGTGGGGTTTGAATGTCTCCAGAGAAGGAGACTCCACCAGGTCTCTGGGCAGCTTCTGCCAGGGCTCTGCCACCCTCAAAGGAAAGAAGTTCCTCCTCGTGTTGAGATGGAACTTCCTAGGTTCAAGTTTGTGCCCATTTCCTCTTGTCCTGTCCCTGGGCACCACTGAAAAAAGCCTGGCCCCATCCTCCTGACACCTACTCTTGAAGTATTTCTAGGCCTTGATCAGATCCCCCCTCAGTCTTCTTTTCTCCAGACTCAAAAGACCCAAGAAGTCCCTCAGCCTTTCCTCATCAGAGAGATGCTCCAGGCCCCTCCTCATCTTTGTAGCCCTCTGCTGTCCCCTCTCCAGCAGTTCCCTGTCCTTCTGGAACTGGGGAGCCCACAACTGGTCCCAGTGCTCCAGCTGGGGCCTCCCCAGGGCAGAGCAGAGGGGCAGGATGACCTCCCTCCACCTGCTGGTCACACTCTTCCTCATGCCCACCACGTTGGATTCTTGCAACTGCTCTGTTGACAGTCATCCCTAAAGCCCCATTTCTATGTTTCTTTGCCTTGTTCATTACCTGCTGCATTTATTAATGGGTTCACATTAAAAAAACATTCCTTTTTTGGACTCCTTCTCCAGACAGTGGCATTTTACCAAAAAAAAAGAGCACCAGAAGTGACCCTGTAAGTATTATTAATACACAATGCAATTCAAAAAACACTCTCTTTCACACGATAATATTAATGCTTTTTCACTTTTTTTCATTATATTTTGGGCTAAAGCAAACTCTCCTTCTGCGCTCGAACACCCTACCGTGGCAAATCGCCTTTTTCCCCTCTTATCTAAGGGGAGAGTCGAGCAATTATTTATTGCTCCAGTTAGCAGCAGCTCCAATTAACCACCTGAATTTTTTCAGGCTTTGAACAGAAAGCTGCAGCTCATGCAGCCTCAGCCCCAGCTTTGTTTTTTGCAAACGTTGCCTTGTTATAAATATAAACCATCCATCGGTCCCCTCAATCGTCGTAAATCATTGACGTTGTTTTTTTCATTCTTGGGGATGAGTGGACCTGATGGTTCTGTGGGGTTTTGACAGTCATTTCTAGAATCAGGTTCCTAGAGTTTAAAAAAAAAAATCACTCTTCAGGGTGACTTTTTTGGACTAATTTACAGAAAGCTGGAAAGGAATAGGCTGAAAACGTTGTCCCATGTCTAGGTGTCTTCTTCAGCGCGGTCACCAAGTTCACTGCGGGTGCCAGCGAATACCTGGTACATCTCAAAGTCCTAAAAATTCATCTGGGTAGACAAAAAAGTCTACCCAGAATGGTCTGTATTAACCCCTTGGCAGGTATCTTTCAAAACTCCTAACTAGGCACAAGAGCTGGGAAATGGGTAGAAGGAAGCGTTGGACTCAGTCTAGACTCTCCGTAGGGTTTTCTCTTTTCTTCACCAGAAACTCCTGAACGTTATTAAACCCTCAGCCAAATAATGACTTTTTGTCTCAATAAATAAATCTTCGGGTGAAATCTGGAGCGTTCTGAGAGTCAAGTTAGAAATTAAAAGTGGTCTGCTAATAATACAGTGGAAATAATATTAAAATATCTACTGCGTCTCCGTGAATACGGAATAATTTCCTTATGACTAATGATGTTACAGTGGGTACCGAGTGAATTAATGAGCGTACGCTACTTAGCGCAGGGAGTTATTAATGCCCCCGTCATTCATTTGGCAGGTTTTAAAAGTTTGGCTCTTATTTTGCAACAGAAGCACCCAAGTCACCTGAATATTAAACAAAATATGTCACCGTTTCTTCTGGACGGGAAATTAAGTCCCAAATCTGTGGGTGGAAAAGATATTAGGAACAAGATGCGATAAGCACTTAAAAGATTATTTACTCATTTCAGATTCCCTGTAACGGCATTAATCAACGCTGAGCTGATTTGGTGGGAATGGAGATGAAATAGGGAATTTTGCAGCAGCTCTTTGGCAACGTGACGTTAATAAATGCTTCTCCGCACGCAAACGTTTAGTTATTTTTCATTAATGAACTTTTGAGGAGGCAGTTCCCATTTTTGGCAGGTGTTTGAGCACCCGGTGGTTTTCAGCTGCGATTTTCCTCTGTATAAATAAAATTTAAAAAATAAAAAAATCACGACAAATGACCAGGGGTTAAACAATTCATGTGGGAAAAAAAAAAAAATCAGGAAAATGGATTGCTTTGGTTTTTTCTGAGGAAAATGTAGCTTTGCTGTGTTTAAATTTAGGGAGATAATTTAGAGGAATGGATTTCGAGCCCCACAGGAAACCAGGATGTTGCACCCAGAAGTTAATTCCTGTGTGTTACATGTTGTCTGTCGCGTCCTTCCTATTGAAACAGAGCGTGAGGAGTTCTCTGGGGAGCTAAAAAGTGGTGGAATGGCCATTATGGATGCAATTAGGAAATTAAGAGAGGGAGGCTTTTTGCTCAGCATCCAGCAAGCAATTTATTGGGGGTGCATGAGCTGCCCTGGGCTGGGTTGAGGAGCAGGAGAGCTGAGCACCTCATTTCTATGGATTTTGTGGATGGTGAACCTCAAGCATCTCCCCCATCGTTGCAGGATGGAAACGTGTCCTTGGGAGAAGCTCCATGGGGTTGGATGCCTCCCTTCCCGACGGAGCTCAGGTCAGGGGGGGACCATCCATCAGGGAGGCAGTGGTACCCCACAGCATCCCTCACCTCCCTGCAGATGGTTTAGAGACCTTCAGCTCACTGGTGATGAAGGTAGCACCAAGAGACCGAGATAAATAAAGCCTTTGGAAAGGAGACAACTCTGATGGGCACCAGTTGCGCTCATCACTTACGTTGCACGGGCGTTTGCTTAACTTCATTTTATTTTTCCTTGTTTTTCAGCAAAGCCCTCGTCCATTCTGCATCCCAGATCCACCTTTTAACAGCATGTGCATGCCTCCCTTCCCGACGGAGCTCAGGTCAGGGGGGGACCATCCATCAGGGAGGCAGTGGTACCCCACAGCATCCCTCACCTCCCTGCAGATGGTTTAGAGACCTTCAGCTCACTGGTGATGAAGGTAGCACCAAGAGACCGAGATAAATAAAGCCTTTGGAAAGGAGACAACTCTGATGGGCACCAGTTGCGCTCATCACTTACGTTGCACGGGCGTTTGCTTAACTTCATTTTATTTTTCCTTGTTTTTCAGCAAAGCCCTCGTCCATTCTGCATCCCAGATCCACCTTTTAACAGCATGTGCTTTATTTTGCCTTATTCTTTTTTTTTTTTTTCCCCTCCTGCAGAGCCGAATTCCCACTACGTGATTTCCTTAAAGGCCTTCAACAACGCCGGCGAAGGGGTGCCGCTCTACGAAAGCGCGACCACCAGGTCCATGACAGGTGAGTCCCTGGTTCACGATCCTACGAAGGGGCACCTCAAGCAAAGCATTTGGGTCAAGGCAATGGAAGAAAAGAGCTCAGCAACCTCCAGGTCCCTGCTTAGAATAAATCTGTTCCATGTTGCACTTTATTGTCGCTACACAGATAAGATGAATTATTTACCCTTTCCAGAAATTGGCTGTAGAGATTTAATGGGATGCTCACAACCGCTTGCCCTTTGGGGTGGGTTGGCTTAGGAGAAGCATGACTCCCAAACAATTTAAATATTTAAAGCTCAGGGCAGGATAGTGATGAATAACTTCCCTGAATTAAGCCCAGATGAATTTATTTTTTTTTCCTTTTCATTTTTAAAGCAGTTTAAATTAAAAGGAATTAGATATTTTTATTTCCTCTTTATTTTTAAAGCAGTTTAAATTAAAAGGAATTAGTTAAAACCACGCCATCATCATGCATATTTACAGAAGGACATAGAAAGGTTGCAAAAGGTCCAAGGAATATGCTGGTAAGATTTTCCTGGCAGGATAATGGAGAAGGATGCTTTTAGGCAGCTGGTTTTTTTCACAAATTCATCTTGGGACACTGGCAAAGTTAGAAAAATAAGAATTATTCTTATGTATTAGTCTTCCAGACTGCCTGGTGGTTTGCCCGCGACCACCCGGTGTGTGGTTGGGACCCACGAGGGGTTAAAAGAACAGAACTGGGAAAGAAAAACTAAAAACCAACTGTGTTTTTCCTCTGGAGTGACACCATCCTTTGGTGAAGGGTTTTTCCCTCGCGTTTCACCCATGGTGTTCAGAGCTGCCTGGAAAAGGGGAGCTGTGTCACTGAGAGCAAACCCCATCGCTGACGCTGGCTTGGGTGGACCACGAGGAATAAACCCACCAAATGGCACTTGGGTGGCTCTAGGAGGAAAAAACCACCTCTTATCCCCGGTGCTTTTGTGAAGTATTCCCATAAAAAATCTTGGAAAGTCAGAAGGAGAAAGGGGAAAAAAAAAAAAAGAGATTAATTGCACAATTAAGGGTAACCGTAACAAGCTACATCGGATATAATAAGTGTCAGGGAAGTTCTGGCTCAAAATTGTTAATCATTCTTCTTGTCTGGAGTCTATAGAGGTCGTTTGGGCTGAGTGTGTCTTGTAAAATCTTTTTCCGGTGAGTTTGCTTCAAAATGTAGAATATACTTTTATTTTTAAGGGTTTTTTTGTTCCCTGTGGATTCTATTTTAAAATGACCCGCTTGACCTGTGGGATTTGATTTTATGTCTGCTTATAACCTCTCGTAAACGAAATGATATTTGGGTGTGAAAAAGGTAATTCAGGCTTGGGCTCTGTTTTTGGGAACTGGTGATTGTCTGCAAGATGTCCACCTGCGAGATGTCCACGCCTGGAGCTTCCCACCAACCAAGGGATGCAGCCTCTGAAAGGAGCTGGGGGCTTGGGCCGTTCCTGGAGGAACATCTCAAAGAAGGAACTGTGTTTTCCACTCAGCAGCAGCCCCATCCACCCAGGCCACCAAAAAACCCCAAAAATCTGTTTTTTTGTGTCACTTTGGCCTATAAATAGCTATACTTTGGCATCTGCTGGTGTGGATAGGGTGTGCAAACTGGAGTTATGCAACGTGCGATACTCGCAAAGCAATTCCAAAGAGACTGAGAAACTATTTTCTGTCCCAAAATTGCAATTTCCAAGTGACAGATGTCCACACGTAAATCACGGCAAATGAAACTGTGGTGGGAAATGGAAGCTGTATTTAGGGCCCTATTTTCAGCCCCCGCTGGATTATAGACATTTCCCTCTTCCTCAGGTCAACGGTGACGTGGTTGAGAAACTAAATTATCTTGATGGATCACGTCTGACCATTTGTTTTGCTAAACCCAGCCTTTTTCCATAATCTCCTCTCCAGCAGGACTTGGGGTTTCGGTTTGGGAAAGAAAAGGAGGAAAGAAATGCATTATTTGTTAATGCCATGATGAGCCATCATCACTTTGTAAAATAAATAAAAAAGCAACAGAAACGGGCTCACTTTCCAAAGTTTACAGCTAATTGTTTTGGAAAACTGCAGTTTGGGAGAAGAAACTGTTCACTTTCCACTCGCAGAAGTTGGATTCACGGTTTTGGAAAACTTCAGTTCAGGAGAAGAAACTCTTCACTTTCCACTCGCAGAAGTTGGATTCACCAGGATGGGGCAAAAAAAAGAGATTTAACTCCCCATCTCTTCCCATGTGGATGGTGCTTTGGGGTTTTGGATCCCTACAGATTCACATGGGGTTGGAAGGGACCTCTGGAGATCATCTAGTCCAACCCCCTGCCAAAGCAGGTCCTCCTAGAGCAGGTTGCACAGGGACTTCTCCAGGTGGGTTTTGAATGTCTCCAGAGAAGGAGACTCCTATGAGTCGCTTCATTTCCTTCAACGCTCATGTTCAGACTTCTCATCAAGCAGATTTTGATGGAAGGAGAGAAGAGAAGCAGCAGGTGGAAGCTAACACCATATCAAACATTTCCAACAGCCTCATCTCCTCTGCTTTTTTCCTTCTCGATGCTGTGACCTCCTGAAGCTCTGAATCAGAAATTACCAACCCGTAAACCAGGGAGTGATCAAAGAGTGTCAAGAGCTTGACGTGGAGCAGACAAACTGTGGCAGCTGTCAGTGAGGAAGTAGTAGAGTCGTTTCTGCTTTGATTAATTAATTAGCACAGTATTTTAGGGGGAAAAGAGCCCCGAGCATGAGTCGCTTCATTTCCTTCAACGCTCATGTTCAGACTTCTCATCAAGCAGATTTTGATGGAAGGAGAGAAGAGAAGCAGCAGGTGGAAGCTAACACCATATCAAACATTTCAAACAGCCTCATCTCCTCTGCTTTTTTCCTTCTCGATGCTGTGACCTCCTGAAGCTCTGAATCAGAAATTACCAACCCGTAAACCAGGGAGTGATCAAAGAGTGTCAAGAGCTTGACGTGGAGCAGACAAACTGTGGCAGCTGTCAGTGAGGAAGTAGTAGAGTCGTTTCTGCTTTGATTAATTAATTAGCACAGTATTTTAGGGGGAAAAGAGCCCCGAGCAACCTTTGGGCGTGCTTCACCCGCAGCATTTGGAAATTGGGTTTAGAACAATCCCAACTGGTGAATAACGAGTCAGTAAGTATCGTTTTGTAAGATAGACTAGAAGTTGACCTGGTGCTTCAACAAGGACAGGGGGCTTTAAACCAACTGGTGGATGGAGTCACCATCCGTGGAGGGATTTAAAAGCCAGGCAGATGTGGTGCTGAGGGACATGGGTTAGTGGTGGGTTTGTCAGTGGTGGGTTGATGGTTGGACTCAATGATCTGAACGATCCCTTCCAACCTGGACAACTCTATGATTCTATGGGAGAAGAACTCTGCTTGTTCCTTGAGGAGGAAGCCCACTTGAAGATAATCCACATCTCCACGCCTGGACGTGCCCATTTATCACGCTGATGGTATCAAACCAACAATTGCAAGATCTTCATTTCGGCAGGGAGACTGTTGTCTTCTATTTTCCCTGACAAACATTTCAGCAGGTGCAGAATATGTTCCTTTCAAGAGCCTAAAACAACAAAAGAGCCTGAAAGAGGCTGGTGAGAGAGAAAAGCAGAGCTAACTCCTAGTAGGAAAGGTTGGAAAATGGCATCTTCTAGACATCAGGTTGGAAAATGACACTTTCTCCACTTTGTGGGTGTTTCCAATAATGTCTCGTTGAAGTGGTTAAATTTTGTAAAGAAAATACAAATTGTTTTAAAGAGAGACTGTGCATTGACCTGGTCTCGTGTGAAGGAAACACGGCGTACCTGGAAGTATTTTAAAAAGTGGTGTAAAATATCATTTAGGGCTGGTTGGTTTTGTTTGTAGTGATGTAACTGAACTGTTGCTGATGCGTTCTCATTTTGCATTAATGCCTTTCTTTCTGTTCTCCTCATGTTCCTCCTCCTCATTAATGCCATGCATTTAACCCATCGTGATGTGTGCCCCTTGGTGGCTGTTTGGTTTTTTTTTTTTGGTTTGGTTTGTGTTGGTTTGTTGTTTGGTTTTTTTTCTGTTTAACTTACCTTATTCATTTCTTTTGGAATGCTCATTTTGGTGATGTATGGACCCAGACCCCATTGATCCATTAGAAGTTGATTTTTATCCTTTGCTTGATGATTTCCCTACCTCAGTCCCAGATATCTCCACCCCCATGCTCCCACCAGTAGGTGTCCAGGCTGTTACACTTACTCATGACGCAGTGAGGGTCATCTGGGCAGACAACTCTGTCCCAAAGAACCAAAAGACAACGGAGGTTCGCTTCTACACGGTCCGATGGAGAACGAGCTATTCGACAAGTGCTAAGTACAAGGTGACATTTTAACACGTTACGGATTTCTGAGCTATTTCATCTGTTTCTATTTTATTCACAAAGATTCTGAATTGACTTCTAGGAACTTCCCTCCACGAAAAGTCCCATTTCCATCAGAAGGAGACTTGCTTGAGTAACTGTTGCTTCCTAGAAACCCGTGCGGTCGGTTGTATTTTAATTCCACGTGATCTTTGATCTTTACCAATGAGACAGAAATTAGTCATAGATTTGGGAGTAGAATAGTGTAGCATGAACGGAAAGAAATGGACCTGTTGAAGGAAGGACGTGGACCTGTTGGAACAGGTCCAGCAGAAGGCCACAGAAATGATCAGAGAGCTGGAGCATCTCTCCTATGAAGACAGGCTAAGAAAGTTGGGGTTGTTCCACCTGGAGAAGAGAAGGCTCAGGGGAGACCTTGGAGCCCCTTCCAGTCCCTCAGGGGGGCTACAAGGGAGATAGGGAGGGACTCTTGATCAGGAAATGTAGTGATGGGATGAAGGGTAATGGTTTTAGACTGGAAGAGGGGAGATTGAAATGAGATGTGGGAAAGAACTTCTTTGGTGTGAGCGTGGTGAGACCTTGGCCCAGGTTGCCCAGAGAAGCTGTGGCTGCCCATCCCTGGAGGGGTTCAAGGCCAGGTTGGACCTTCAGTCCCTTTTCTGAGTGGTTTTTTTCCACTTTTCCCCTCCGTCAGAATTTGGCTCAGTAGCATTTGGCCGAGTCCTTGTGCTGCCATGGACGTGATTTGTGTTGAATGCCCTACCTTGATCTGACTCCCTATTTCCACATGGATTTCCACGTCCAACAAAATGAGGAGTGTAGCACAGGGAAGCACCACGAGTCCCAGTTTACGGCTCTAGTGAGGAAATCAAAGCTCCAGAAAAAAGACAGCATTATGTTTTGCCACTGGAGGAGCAGGAGACCGAGGAGGAGAGGAGCAAGAGTGAAATTACCCTTTTTTTTTTGGCCACCATCTCTAGTTTGACCAGTCTGTAGGTAGCACAGAAAGAGCTGGTCCAGTTCATTTCTCCTAGTTCAATCACCCAAAAGTAGAAACAATAAAAAAGCTTTCTTGAAATAACCACGTTTTTCAAAGAAAGAAGATTAAACCCATTATGTTGTTCTTTGAAAACAGTGAGGGAAGACCTCTTTTCTTCAGAGGGGTTTGGATCGGGCTCCCAAAGCACCTGGCTCTGCGTTGGGGTTGAATTTCGAAGTCTTTTGAGATTTTTTTCCATTGAAGTCTCCCGTGGCTTAAAAAATCTGTATCAAATCTAATATAATGAAGGCTTTAGCCTTTCCCATTGAAGCTGGGCTCCCAAAGCACCTGGCTCTGTGTTGGCATTAAATTTCTAAGTCTTTTGAGATTTTTCCCATTGAAGTCTCCCGTGGCTTAAAAAATCTGTATCAAATCTAAAATAATGAAGGTTTTAGCCTTTCCCATTGAAGCTGGAAGTTTGGAAATTTAACTTTGCCCCCCCCAGCTTTGTACAGAGAGTCCCAAACAGGCATGGTGTGGCATCACTAAAGGTGCTTGAGACAGTTACACCCCCTTCATCTCGCTGGGGTATTAACTTCAAGGATGCTGGGGACTATTGAAATGCTAATATTTTAGTATCGAGCGAAAGAGTCAAAGGAAAACACTCAGCTGGAAACAAATAACTTTCTATTTACAAAAAAGAACCCAATGTCTTTATGTTCCACTAAAGACTTATTTTGTCCAGGAATAGGTTCAAACCCTATTGTTTCTGCCATGTGTATTTTTCCTGATCATGTGTAATATTTGAGGTCTTCCATAGTAATATTTATCAGATTTAGTTACCCTCCGTCATGCTGAGGAGGTGTTTTATGCCATAAATCATTTCATTTCTTCCAAAAGCTTTTCTGAGGGAGAAAATTATTATTCCTGATATTGAAATACAGCCTTTAGTCAAAGAATAATTTGTATGAACTCAAGGAGGTAGATTTTGGGAAGTGGGCGAGTCATTTTGGGTGAGTAGTTTATGAAGATATCGGTTATAAGGGCTCTTTTTCCTTCAGTGAGACTTTTTATAGAGGGAGATTCTCTGTTGGAGTAAACCTCTAGTACAGAGAAGTTGCAAAACTGCTTATTTCCAAGAAGGATGAGTTTTAATTAAATATGAAGATGATAAAATCGGGTATTGCATTAAGTCTTCCTGTTAAGTAGAATGCAAAACATCTGTCCAAGCACTCCTGATAAAACAGTTTACTGCGGAGACATATAGAGCCCATTTATTAATGTCTCTGCAAAATAAATTTCTCCCACTCCTCCTTGAATATTACTGCTTTATTCTGTGGTGTGCTGGAAACTTGATATCCTATTTTTAGTAAAAGTAGATTTCTTTTTCAGTCGCCTGATGATTAGTGTCAGAATGGCATTACCGGTGGATGCCTCCTTGTGAACTGCTTCCCAAATCACAGCATCACAGAATGATACAGGGTTGGAAGGGACCTCTGGAGATCATCTAGTCCAACCCCCTGGCAAAGAAGGGCCACCCAGAGCAGGTCCCACAGGAACGTGCCCAGGTGGGGCTGGAATGTCTCCAGAGAAGGAGACTCCACCACCTCTCTGGGCAGCCTCTGCCAGGGCTCTGCCACCCCCAAAAATGAAGAAGTTCCTCCTCATGTTGAGGTGGAACTTCTTATGGTCAAGTTTGTGCCCATTTCCTCTTGTCCTGTCCCTGGGCACCACTGAAAAAAGCCTGGCCCCATCCTCCTGACACCCACCCTTCAAGTATTTATAGGCCTTGATCAGATCCCCCCTCAGTCTTCTCCAGACTCAAAAGACCTAAGTCTTTTGAGCCTTTCCACATCAGAGAGATGCTCCAGGCCCCTCCTCATCTTTGTAGCCCTCTGCTGTCCCCTCTCCAGCAGTTCCCTGTCCTTCTGGAACTGGGGAGCCCAGAACTGGTCCCAGTGCTCCAGCTGGGGCCTCCCCAGGGCAGAGCAGAGGGGCAGGATGACCTCCCTCCACCTGCTGGTCCCACTCTTCCTGATGCCCCCCAAGATGCCATTGGCCTTCTTGGCCACAAGGGCCCATTGCTGGCTCATGGTCACTCTGTTGTCCACCAGGATTCCCAGGTCTTTCTCCTCAGAGCTTCTCTCCAGCAGGTCACCCCCCACCCTGTCCTGGTCCATGGGGTTCTTCCTCCCCAGGCGCAGCACCCTACATTTGCTTTTGTTGAAGTTCATCAGGCAAATGTGAATATCAAGGTAGAAAGTCGTATTATGTTGTCCTTCCTCAGTACACTTTAGATCTATAGATGCATAAACACGTAAAAGCCCCTTTAACTGACTTGAATTGTTGATGCTGGAGGATTGCACACCAGGTTCTGTGGCTTGAAAAGCGTGGTGATTGATTTTATTCAGTTGTCACCAATTTGTCCCATCATTTTCTCCTCGCTCGTCTCCTTCGATACCAGCGCCGTTTGGCTCAAATCGGTCCTTAACTGCAGGAGGAGGCGAAATCAGCCCAAAAGAAAAGGACAATTTTAATATTCGCATCAACATTAATCTGTTTGGTCGGTCGTGACGTGTCACGGGGAGGCAAATCAATAGCATGTTTCCAATAAAATCTAATATACAAACATCTTCCATTTCACCAAGCAGAAGTGTGGTTTATGAACACGCTCTTTTCTCTTTGCAGTCGGCAGATACCACCGCCCTGAGTCACACCGTGACGGGCCTGAAGCCCAACACCATGTACGAGTTCTCCGTCATGGTCACCAAAGGTCGGAGGTCCAGCACCTGGAGCATGACGGCCCACGCCACCACCTATGAAGCAGGTACGGGGAGAGCTGCTGAAAAGGCTTTTTTTAGGGTTTTTTATTTGTCATCAAAAGCTTTGATGGAGATCAGCCAACAGCGTAGGTGTAAAATGGTGTTATTTCTCCACTTTTTTTCACGGGTAGCAAAGCAGAGCAGTCACTCTGCTGAGCTCTGGTGGCATTGTAAGATGGTAGGAGATGGTTGTGCCTGTGTGTCATAATTTGCCCCATAATATAATGAATATCTGTGATTTTTAATGCTAGTAATTTCAAATATTTTTCACTTGTCAAAAGAAACCCAAGAGCAGATGGGAACAATTATACTCTGCTCTGGTGAGACCCCACCTGGAGTACTGTGTCCAGCTTTGGAGTCCTCAAGACAGGAAGGACATGGACCTGTTGGAATGGGTCCAGCGGAGGGCCACAAAGATGATCAGAGGGCTGGAGCCCCTCTCCTAGGAAGGCAGGCTGAGAGAGTTGGGGGGCTTCAGCCTGGAGAAAAGAAGGCTCTGGGGAGACCTTAGAGCCCCTTCCAGTCCCTCAAGGGGCTCCAGGAGAGATGGGGAGGGACCCTGGATCAGGGAGGGGAGCCATAGGACAAGGGAGAAGGGTGAGGAATCTCTCCACTGAAAGAGGAGAGATTGGGATGAGATGTGGGAAGAACTTCTTTGGTGTGAGGGTGGTGAGAGCCTGGCCCAGGTTGCCCAGAGAAGCTGTGGTTGCCCCATCCCTGGAGGGGTTCATGACCAGGCTGGAAGGGGCTTTGAGCAACCTGGTCTGGTGGGACCTGGTCCCTTCCTGGTCCCTTCCAATCCAAACCATTCAATGATTCTATAACAATGATTTTGGTACTTTATGATGGAGTCCTACCTGGTTTTGTCTCAAGTTCATGACTTCCCATCTTACCCACTTAGTAAAAAGGAGTCAGTGACTGCTTCTAATGCACGTCCTTCTTGAGTCAAGGTCTTGACTCACAGGTCTCCTCAAAATACTGTGTGGACATATTTTAGCTGTTCGCTGTGTGGGTTCACCCAAGTTGGAATTTGAGAGACTGAAATGAGGTGCACAAAGTTACAGGAACAGAAAAAGGTGGGGAAAATTTAAAAAAAAAAGCCAAGTGAGCAGGCTTTCCAGCTTGCGTTGTATTTATTGTGAAGACACCACTGTCTACCCTGTGCAAAATGTTGGTTTTATACATCTGTGTTCCATTTCCAGCAAGCAGCCGTCGTGAAGATTAACAATATGCTTGGAATAAACAAATAAGTCTTTGAAGGCTTAATTTAGCTGCTCTTCTTAAGCGGTTGAGTGGCATTTTCCAAACAGGCCGCTGTGACCTGAAAGACACTTCAGCTTCTGAAAGGGGGGCTAAATGCTCTTTTGATAACGGGCACCAGCGACGGATTATAGGGAACCTTGGTTCAGTGGGATAAAAGGGCTGGAGACGTAGTCATCTCTGCAGAAAAGAACATCCTCTCCAAAACTTAATTGTTTCTTTTTTTGTGTGCCTTCAATTAACCGCGGGAGGGAAATAGTAGGCCTGGGCTTTGCTTCTGGTGATCGCGTAGGCCTCAATGGAAGCACGTATCCTAATCGCTGGGTTGTCTTCAAACAAGGGTAGGGTCTGCCATTAAATTAGCATTTCTTTTAGAATTATAACACACACCCCCCCTTTTGAAAACCCCAGTTTGCTTTGAAATTATTCCACTGAACTGCATGAGGCTGCGTAGCACAGAACTGGATTTTCCACCAGTGCGTCGATTTCTTGCTGCTGTCCTCCGTCCACAGATCAGAAATGTCTATGATTTGGCTTAAAATATTCATCTTTTTCATCTCTTGGGGGCAGCAACATATATTTGGCCAACAATGTGCCATTACCCATGCTTTATTTTCCTGAGGGTGACTGCTGGCCTTGAGAACATCCCAGGTGCCATTACAAATCACTTTCTACCAGCAGATACCCAATGAAGTCTCCTGGTCAATATTGATTTGTTGGGTTGGTTCTTTTTTTTTTTTTAAAATGAAATCCACAGTACACGCCAGTTAATTAACAAAGGGAAAATAAGAAGGAATATACGTGTCCTTAGATTTTTTCCCATGTGATCGCAATGCAATTATCTGAGCTTGATGGAGCAGCTCTGTTAATTAAGGGCATCCCGCGCTGCTGATCTTTATTGCCTGTTTTCGTACCCATTCCGCGTGTTGAATTTCCTGTAATGATATTAAAGAACGTAGATATCAGCATCGATACAGAATCCACTGGAGATTAGTGCTGTGGCTGGGGAGAGCTGTTAGGCCCATAATTCAAAAGCGACTCTGGGAGCCAAGTTCCCTCCCCAGATCTGCCTACACAAGTCCTGCCGCTACGAGGGGTGTTAATGAGCACTGAAGGAAACATCTAAAGCTTTGGTTTTTTCTGGTGGTATCTCATGTTCACAATCTGCTGAAAGCAGAGCTCAACTTGAGCCACTCGGTGGGACTCAACGTGGGATCACCGGTGTGGAAAAGCCCATGGTACAGGAGCGGACTTAGAAGCTCTACTGATTTAACTTCACAGAATCCCAGAATGATATGGGGTTGGAAGGGACCTCTGGAGATCATCTCCTCCAACCCCCTGCCAAAGCAAGCCCACCCAGAGCAGGTCCCACAGGAACGTGTCCAGGTGGGGTTGGAATGTCTCCAGAGAAGGAGACTCCACCACCTCTCTGGGCAGCCTCTGCCAGGGCTCTGCCACCCTCAAAGGAAAGAAGTTCTTCTTCATGTTGAGGTGGAACTTCTGTTGTTCACGTTTGTGCCCATTTCCTCTTGTCCTGTCCCTGGGCACCACTGAAAAAAGACTGTTTTTCTTCTTGGTTGAGATCCTTGAATGTTCATCGCCCTGAAGATTCGTGTCTTTTTCTTCTTGGTTGAGATCATTGAATGTTCATCGCCCTGAAGATTCGTGTCCTGGCTTTAGATGGGGCCAGTTTAGCTCAGCACAATCCAACAGATTTTTAAAGCTTTACTTTCTAAAGTGACTTCAGAGCTTTTCGTTGAACATCCAAGCAAGTCATTTGGTGGCCATGTGGGTAGGACACAGATGATGGGATGCTCGTGCCCTGTGTTCTCCATGCTGTGGGGGGAATCTATACGCTCTAACTCATCAACACGCTGTATCAAAACCCAGTAAATTAACGACGACCTCAGCACCAATATATTATTCCTTGCTCTTAATTATTTTTTAATAACTTCCCATTTTTCCTTTCTCCTTCACGGTCTCAGGATGTGATTTTAAAACACCTGAGATGCTCCGCGAGAGGTCCTGGCCAGCACTAGTAAAGCAAGTTGCAAAATAGGCTCAGGAATCCATCCTTCCCTCTTTAATGTGGTGGAAATAGAAAAGCTAAGGATTTTCTGACCACGGTCTCAGGATGTGATTTTAAAACACTGAGATGCTCCACGAGAGGTCCTGGCAGGTTGCAAAACAGGCTCAGGAATCCAACCTTCCCTCTTTAATGCGGTGGAAATAGAAAAGCTAAGGATTTTCTGAGCGTCTACTTAATGAATATACATAATTATATTTGTTTTATGCTGGTGCTTACCTACAAACTTTCCTAATAGAGAAGCCCTGATATTGCTGTTATTAAATGTATAGGGCTCCCAGAGCTTGTTAGATCCCTACAAAATAGAGAAGCCCTGATATTATTGCTGTTATGAAATGTATAGGGCTCCCAGAGCTTGTTAGATGTTTCTTGGTGGTTTTTTAACTCGAAGGATCAATATTAGCAGGAGGAGGATAAATCCCAGCGTATCCACACGCGGTGGTTTTGTACAATTGCCACTATTAAAATACCACTTCGAGACAAATCATACGTTACGTGATTGAAATGCATCTATAAGGACCCTCATGTATGAAAGGATGTAAGAACACAGTAAAAGCCTACTGAGAGGTTGGTGCCTGCTACGGCATGTTAGGAACGCAAAAAAAAAGGGGAATAACCTCTGTTTTCTATTATTTTCACTGTTTTCAGCTCCAACCTCTGCTCCCAAGGATTTGACAGTCATCACGCGGGAAGGGAAGCCCCGGGCTGTCATTGTCAGCTGGCAGCCACCATTGGAAGCCAATGGAAAAATTACTGGTAAACATTTACATTATCCTGTATTTCCCATTTATTTATTTTTTTATTTATTTATTATTATTCCCATTCTGATCATTTGCTGCTTCCACTCCCTTTGTCTATTTCGTTTTTTTTTTAATCTTGAGTTCTGTTTGGTCTGAAGCTATTTTATTTTCTTCTCCTCTCATCAACCAACTTGGTCTAGGATTCAAGGCAATGGTGGAAATAGAGCAAGATTTAGAACTCAGGAGATGTAAATCATTTTTAATTGCTAAAAGCAGTAATATAAGTTTAAAAATGCAGCACTCTAAGCAGAGGTTTTGTGGTACGTGTTGCTCAATGATAATTAGAAATGACTAATAATAAGTACTTTGTTTGGCAATAATGCAATCCATAATATACATAATGATAGGTTGCTCAGTGCAGCACGTAATGGGAGAATTTATTGGTAGATATTTAACTTTACAATAACAATTTAAGGCAATGATGATCAGGGTAAAAAAAAAAAAACCCTAATATTGACTGACAGGAACTGAACTTAATGGATGCTTCACAATGACAGATTTTATTTTCCAAAATATTGCATAGAACCTTAGTGCCTAATTAAGAAATCCATTACAAACCTTTAATGTTAATTTACTTTGAAAAATACAGTACATCTGAGATTTTGCATTTAAATGATGATTTTAGGCTGTTCGTAGACGTCTCAGAGGCTTATAATTATGGGGAGAAATATTGTTTGTCTTCAAAAATGGGCCCGTTACGGTCTCGTGGCTACCAACGGTTGGGTCAGACCAGTTCTACAATGTATTTTTACACCAGGAAATCATCCCATTTCATATTTCCAGCAAAATAAGGGTGTATTTCCATATGGACATCACCTGGGGATAACGGTTCCTGGGTGAGATTCGCGTAACGGTGTCTAATTTCACTCTGCATTATCATCAGGGCTTTACAATCCGTGACCGTGTCCGAAAGGAGGCTGTTTTGCTGAAATAGCTCAGTTTCCACTAACCCAATTTAGCCATTAGAGAAGAGAAACGAGCCTTCTGATGGACGAGGCACTGAAATAATGGTCCCGATTCCCCGGTGACTAAAAGCCAAAAGAAAATAAAAGCTTTCCTGACTTCCAGGGTGTCAATTGAGTCCCTGGCAGCAACTTTTATGGAGTTTTTCCATCAATAGCTGCATTCAGCCGGGGTCCCCTGACGTCCAGGCTTCGTTCTTGTAGCACTTGGTGGAAGAATGACTCTCGTAGGGATTATTTCTTTACTGCCTACGCGGTCAAATGTTTCTTAGAGGTATCAAGCAGAGGAAACAACTCCCTGGGGAGAGCAGGGATATCCCCAGCAACCAAATCTTCATCCCTACAAATGCTTGAGCGTTGTCTTTGTGTTGATTTGAGAAACATTTTCAGAACTTTATATCTGTTAATCCAAACGTCACACTCAGAGAAATTGCTTTAGTACATCCGAGGTACAAGCCTCTAAGTAAAATCTCGTGATATAGAACAAGGCAAAAAAAAATATAAAACAACCCAGAAAAACATACCACTTCTATCCAGGCACAAAGATGAAGTCCAGAAGACCCTCTTGGGCTCGATCCTTGAGCACGACACTTCAGACCAGTCTTAGAGTGGGTTTTCTGCATGTGACTAATTAGCCAGGGGGCCTTTCAGGAAAATAAAAAAAGATATTTTCAAAGTTAGGTAGAAAATGATGTTCCAGGGCATGCTACAGCCTTACTTACAGGCTTTTCTCTTCTTCCCAAAATTTTATTTACTGGCAAGCTAATTCCTACAAACTCTTACCATCTCCTAAAACTGGTACTTCTACTCTCTACGTTCTAAAATTCAGTTTTATTCAGTGGTAAGTAGCTACTGTAGTGCTCTTAAGTTACCAAAAAATTGTAATTCTTCATTCTTTTCCCCAAAATACTTTCCCCTTGTAGAAAACACATGCGAAGAAATACCTTATGGCTTCCCATAAGCACCCAGTAATTGATGTGGGTCGTTAACGCCCTTTAGTTTTATTTCAGCGCTGAAACGCTAAAGATTTAGATCATCTGGTTTATGGCAGCTCTCGGTCTAAATGGTGCACCTGAGTTTGAGAAATGTCCTTGTAGCAGCATTTTAATGTGTGCTACCTATTTTTATATTTGTTCAATCGTTATTTCTTCGAGTGAGTACCATCATTGTGGGTTTGGTCTAAAAATAGACAAATGTGTATTGTCATAGCATTCTTCAAGCTGTTTTGATAGAGACCTGCCATCCCTGCTGTGGAAAAGAAAACCCAGGTTTTGAAGAAATGTGAATTTTGTCTGTATTTTGTAATAGAATGTTAAAATTTGATGACAGCACTAACAGAGAGACTGTGTTTGTTCAGCTTACATCCTCTTCTACACGTTGGACAAGAACGCTCCCATCGACGACTGGATGATGGAGTCCATCAGCGGCGACCGCCTCACCCACCAGATCATGGACCTCAACTTGGACACCGTCTACTACTTCCGAATCCAGGCTCGCAACGCCAAGGGAGTGGGACCCCTCTCCGATCCCATTTTCTTCCGGACTCTGAAAGGTTTGGATCTGTATCATCTAGATATTAATGATAGATAGGATTTTCTAATGCCTCGGTGGGAGCTTTGCAATTAATTCCATGTCAGCCAGATGAGATCTTAGTACTTGAAACTATTAGTGAGAGATAAAAGCAAAATGCTACACACTGTAGTTGACAAAAGTAAACCACATAATGAGGCAGAAACTATATTTTTAAATTCAATCAAGTGGAGGAAAGCTCTCTTGACACCAGCTAACTTTCTACCATCGGTAAATAAAGCTAATTGGATTTGACTGGATTTCTCTAGGGAGGTCCCTTTTCATTTTGGATCCTCCGGTGACGGTAGGAACCCGTAATGACTCACTCCTATCAACGGAGCAGGCATGGAAAATTCTGATTAAAAACCTGAGCAAACTGAGACACAACTTGCCTTTGCGTGGGGGAAGTCGTGCCAAGTATTTTCTCAGTGTCTGTTATTAACAGACTAATTAATACCTGATCCTTCTCCCTTAGTGACCAGGGAAAAGGAGGAGGCAAAACAAGGGCACCCATGTTTTTTTTGGCTGATATTTCAGTGCTGATGTGTTTAAGAGAGCAAAAAAACCACGCTTGTATCAGACTCAATTTCAAATTAACATGGAGAGAGATTCCTCTTCTCTCTTCCCCGCTGCTTGACGTGATCTACCCAGAAATTACTCGTTAGGAAGATGTAAGCAATATTACCTTGAGTGGGAAGCGAGGTGCTCCGCTCCTTATATTTTTAACTGCCACTCATTCGTTTGCACAAAGGCATGAAATGACTTTTAAAAAGAGAGGTAATTAAGGAAAAACTCAAATGACATAAACAGCCAACCCGTTCCGGGAAAGAAGCGTGGTGTACGAGGGAGCACGTTACCGCCGCGGCCTCTCCAGAGAAAATCCAGGGATTTGGGTAGAAAAAGAACATCTTGGCAGAAGGTAATTGAAACTGGATGGGCCTGAAAAGTCACGACTGGAGGGAAATGAGGGAGATTGAGGCTCGGAATTAGCGTTCACACTCAACCTTCTTTTTAATCAGTTCTAAGTGACTTCGTTTCCCTCGAGCTGTAGAAAAGCCAAGCGGAACGACGGGGGAGAAGGGGCAACACCTCGTTCCCTTTGAGGGACCCGAGTGGTTGGTTGGCAAGAGGTTGTGTTTGAGTGGGTTTTTCTGCTGGGGGAACTCCCATTTCCCATTTTCAACCCTTGAGGAAGGCTCCGGATGAATGAGGCGGTGTCAGAGAGCTCACTCCCTTGGGTCTACTGGTACCAGTGTCTCTAAAACACACTCTCCACCAGTCTAGCTGAGAGGGAAAAGCCTCATCCAACGATTTTAATAAATTAGCGTGAGTCAGGAAAAAAAAAAGAGACATGATATCAATTTATCCTGAGCTTATCACTGCCTGCCCAGGTTTGTGGGACTTGGTTGTCCAAGTCGTGTTCCGCTTGGGATGAATGATTGGTGAGATCCTGATTATTCATTCGCCACGAAATGGGGCGAGATAGCGCTTTGCGGGTGCTTCATCTCCATCAGGCCGGTGGTGCCAACTTAATTTCATGCTCAGGGTTTGTGCCAAGCAGAGGAAGTCTATTAGATGGAGTTTCAAATGAGTCGAGGCATCAAAATATAATAAGCGCCGACTAATGAGATATGAAAAGATCCAGAGAGCCAGATAGGGAACTAAACCCAGAGATTAATGCACTTGATATCACCTACTTTGTAATGTTTACACAAAAGTACCATAAAACTCATTTGGGAAATGAATTCGAGATCAGACAGCATCAACAGATACCAAAAAGATGAATTTATACATTTGTTACATCTTGTAATAGCCTACAAGGACTATGTCTAATACCCTGCCATGAATACTTAATGATACCCACCCTAAATATGTCATGTTCAATACCATTCAACCAGTTTTATGACAAATCTATCCCTATGCTTGAGGTGAAAAGACTTTCTGAAGTCTTGAGTGCATTCTAAATTATGGAAAAAAAAAATAATGTTGGTTTCCTGCCCTTAATGATAATTAACAGACCAGTGTGTATGTGCCATACGGTGATGTGGGGCTCTGATGGCGAATCCCTGTCCTGATCAGGGGGAGTTTAACCCCACGAGGAATGGAACAAGCATCAAAGACCCAATAAGTTGCCCCCCACCAGTCTCCTTTCATATATTTTAGAGCATAAAAAGCTCCTCCAAGGAAAGCGAGATATTCTTTGTGTTGTGATCACAACATAAGTGTTTGTAGCCTTCTTGTGGCCAAGAAGGCCAATGGTGTCCTGGGGGGCATCAGGAAGAGTGGGACCAGCAGGTGGAGGGAGGTCATCCTGCCCCTCTGCTCTGCCCTGGGGAGGCCCCAGCTGGAGCACTGGGACCAGTTTGGGCTCCCCAGTTCCAGAAGGACAGGGAACTGCTGGAGAGGGGACAGCACAGGGCTACAAAGATGCTGAGGGGCCTGGAGCATCTCTCTGCTGAGGAAAGGCTGAGGGACTTGGGTCTTTTGAGTCTTTTGGAGAAGAGAAGGCTGAGGGGGGATCTGATCAAGGCCTCTAAATTCTTTAAGGGTGGGTGTCAGGAGGATGGGCCCAGGCTTTTTTCAGTGGTGCCCAGGGACAGGACAAGAGGGAATGGGCACAAACTTGACCATCAGAAGTTCCACCTCAACATGAGGAGGAACTTCTTTTGTGTGAGGGTGGCAGAGCCCTGGCAGAGGCTGCCCAGAGAGGTGGTGGAGTCTCCTTCTCTGGAGACATTCCAACCCCGCCTGGACAACATGTTCCTGTGGGACCTGCTCTGGGTGGCCCTGCTTTGGCAGGGGGTTGGAGGAGATGATCTCCAGAGGTCCCTTCCAACCCCATGTGATTCTGTAGTGACTTCCCTTCGTTAAAGGAAACCTTGTGATCTGTGAGAAGGAGCTGTGTTTAGCAGTAAATAACCCCACCACGGAGCAATGAGTTTATATTCTTCCACCTCAGCTCCCCTGATGATAATATACAAGCAAATAGGCAAATCCTGAGCTTGTGTTAATTGTCCTTACACCCAGAACTTCAATCACTCTGCGATGGTTTCCATCACTCGAGGAGCTGCTTTTTTATGCTCCTACAATGTTTTTATCACTTAAAGCGTGAAAAATCTGATACACACTCAGATTCCTGGGATAGAAGGATGGAATAGGATTGAACTTCCCACCTTTTCCTATTTTAATATCATTTAGGCCAAAATTTGAGGTCGTTACAAGGATTTTTCCTATTCCTACTCCATTCCTACTCCCCCCCCTTCTTCTAAAAGAAGCAAATCTCAGAGCTGTGCTGGCTAAATGTGGTTTTTCTTATTCTTATTCTTATTCTTACCTATTCTGGCTTCCAGCCAGCATTTACAAACAGACCTTCCTCGGGTGCTGAGCGTTTTTAATTAGGGAAAGTGAAAGTGGAGTCACACAAAAGGTTGTATCCATACGTAGAACCTGGAAAAAGTTAACGTACCTGTAGGTATGATGTGAAACTCGATTAAAACACGGGGTGGGATGTGGTTTTACAGGGAGGAATGGGAAGGAGGAGAGAGAGAGGGAGGAAGGTCGTGGCCCCACTCTCCAATATTCCCTAAGATGAGCAAGGAAAACTCTCCCTGCCCTTTCCCCAGGGATTAAAAATTCCCACTCTCAAATTCCTACAGTAGCCCCGAATCCGCAGATGATGCTGTTTCCCTCCTCGTCCCCCCTCGTCCCCCCCCCCCCCCCCT
>NW_015090817.1:242145-268660 GCF_001431845.1 Calidris pugnax
AAACTGTTGTATATGTGCCGACATCCGCTGTTGGCATGTGTACAGACTGAAGCTTGCCAGCTCCTCCTAATCTGGAAAGAGGAGACATGCAGTGTTAAATACATGTGTCATCACTAGTCATTCCCCTTCCCCTCCTCCTCCTCCTTCTTCCCTACCCCCCCCCCCCCCCCCCCCTTTTTTTTTTGGCAGGGATGCTGTGGGGCAGCATTTCTAGCCCTGCAGTGCCCTCTAATGCTGCCTCGGCGGCGCGGTCCAGCCACCGCCGCATCCCAGTTCGTTACCGGGACCAACTGGGGGACCCCCCGGTCGCCCATCCCATCCTGGGCAAGGGGCTTCACCATCTCCATCACCTGGAGAAGGCAGCAAACGCCCAGGGGGGCCAGGGCAGCATCTTACCTCCTTGGAAGGAGGTAACTTCAGCCACGAGGAAGGATTTGTGTTTTCCTTGGAGATATTTGTCCCGAGGGAAAGGTGAGCATCCAGGTAGGGCTCGGTGGGGAAGTGCAGGCTCATGTTGATCTCCAAACTTGAAGGCAACGTGCTCCTCAGCCTCCTTTTCTTCTCTAAATCCACGTTAAAAAACCTGAGAGGGGGAAAATTGAAAATTACCTGAGGGTTTAGGGATCATTGGAGGAGTTTTTACCCCTCTTTCCCATCCAAGCAGCTCAGATGTGTCTACAAATACTATTTTTTTAACATTTAGAGTGAAGTCGTTGCTGGTTCGGTACCTCCTTTTGTGGGATGCCCTGATGCAGAGGAGGTGGGTGGGGAAGCACAGGTTCACCTTGATCTCCAAACTTGAAGGCAACGTGCTCCTCAGCCTCCTTTTCTTCTCTAAATCCACGTTAAAAAACCTGAGAGGGGGAAAATTGAAAATTACCTGAGGGTTTAGGGATCATTGGAGGAGTTTTTACCCCTCTTCCCCATCCAAGCAGCTCAGATGTGTCTACAAATACTATTTTTTTAACATTTAGAGTGAAGTCGTTGCTGGTTCGGTACCTCCTTTTGTGGGATGCCCTGATGCAGAGGAGGTTTGGTGGGGATTTTGGGAGCACCCACAGGCAGCAGTGATTTGATTTCCAGATTCCTGGGCCAAATCACTTTTCTTTTCCCCCCCCTCCCAATTTCCTGTGCTTAAGGTTCTTGCATAATTTATTAAGCAGAGGAACTGGTTAATGCTCTACGATGGGATCTACTTAGGAATCCAAGGAAAGTTTAATTCCCTCGGCCATGTCATAAATAGTCAGAAGTTGTAGCTGTGCAAGAAGGCTTTTAATATATCTATTGAATTTTACAGCCTTGTCTTTTTATGATTATTATGCAAAAACATGTAAATAGTTTTAAAACCCTTTGTAAAAAAAAAAAAGCTGAAACAATAGAAGTCAGGGCTGAGCTTTCAACGTGGAGGTGATTTGACTGTAATTATTCAAAGAAGCTGCTTCTCTCTTTCCCTTCTTGCTTAATTAAACATCCCGGATCATATTGAAAAAGAAGAAGAGAATGAAAAAAAGGGTTCACAATCGGAAGAACTTGGTGAAAATATCTGATCTAAGGGGTGGTTCCACCCGTGTTGGGAGTTGAAGGAGCCTCTGGATGATGCTCGTATGGTTTAGATTCATGTAGACGGGGGGGACTCGATGGTCCCTACGGGTCCCTTCCACCTGGAGATGGTTCTGTGATTCCATGATTGTGTGTTTGTCCTCTCGGTTCTCCAGGATCTTTGGGAAAAAGGGGGATGGTGAAACCCCTCCTCCTGTTCCTCCTGCGCCACGTGGGATGGCCGCGCCGTGCCACCCCGTTAACGCCACGTGTCACCTCGCCAGCCAGGAGCTGTCAACTTCTAATGACATTGTCTCTTTCTTGCAGCCGAGCACCCTGACAAAATGGCTAATGACCAAGGTAGGGTGCCCTCCATCTGTCACCTTCTCTGCCGGGGCCTCGGGGACGCGCCGGGGAGGGAGGGATGGGTGGGGGGACACCACGCTTCTCACCTGGGTTGCACACCTGATGAGGCAGACGCTGTGGCGCGATAATTAATCTCGTTAATGAAGTTCTGCTCGGCTGAGGCTGCTGGCTTTGATGGGGGAGATGTAAATTTTCGGGAGAGGAAATTGTTTTGTCTCTTTTCTGAAGGACCAATTAAAATGTCAAGCTTCTTTGTACGAAATAAATTTTGGAGTCTCTCCGCCGCACTTCTGAATAATTCCCATTAAGTATAATTAAGCTCAGCATAATTTCCCGGCTCCTCTTGCACCCTTCCGTGGGTTAGAGAGTAAAGTTCAAAAAGCCTCGCGGTGAGAAATCATAAATCACCTTTTCTGGTTCATAACAGCAAAGTTTAGTCAACTTTTCAAGGCATTAGCGTTACGTCTCCCAAATATGAATATATCTCTGATGAGGAGACTGGGAACAGGTCCAGAGGAGGCCACGGAGATGCTGGGAAGGCCAGGTTGCCCAGAGAAGCTGTGGCTGCCCCATCCCTGGAGGGGTTCAAGGCCAGGTTGGATGGAGCTTTGAGCAACCTGGTCTGGTGGG
The DNA here is from genome assembly GCF_001431845.1 of Calidris pugnax. Taxonomy (NCBI): domain Eukaryota; kingdom Metazoa; phylum Chordata; class Aves; order Charadriiformes; family Scolopacidae; genus Calidris; species Calidris pugnax. The sequence continues at coordinate 244,681 of NW_015090817.1, forward strand.
AGGTTGCCCAGGGCAGGGGAGTTGGAACTGGATGGTCTTTAAGATCCCTTCCAACCCAACCCATTCTATGATTCTCTGCATTGGAGCTTTGATGATTCCAAGTATGGGGTCATCTAGAAGGGACAGTACAATTGCTGCCATCCTTCAGTGCAAGAGGAGAATTTGGAGAGAACCTCAAAGGTTTCTTGGTCAGATGTGCTCCTTGTTGTGTCAACTCTTTGGGAGAGCAGAGACCAGCCACTGCAAGAAGGGGTCAAGGTGTAGAAGAGGAAGGAGGCAGGAGATACCTCATCTCCATTACTTTATTCTTGCCCATGAGTGATGAACGGAGTAGAGCCCATCCCATCCCAGCTTTGATCAGCAACTCTCTGCCATAGAAGGAGAAGTCCTGTTGATGAAATGCAAATAACCCTCCCAACAGGGTGCAGACACTGTTATCCGAAGGGCAAAAGGAGGAGCATCGACGTCTGGAGACAATCAAATCATGGATTTCTTAAGGAAAGCCTTAAACTTCAAGTGTTGTCCAAGTAGAGGCTTTCTGGAGTCTACAAAATTCTGTTTATGATGTTCATCCAAAATACACGGAAGCAAATTGGGCAAAGAAGAGATTAATTCTTTGTGGTTTATCTTGCCCCAGTTTCCATTTGATAGAACAAATTCTTTAGTCCTTACTTTGACAATACAGGAGTTGTCAACGGTTCTTTGTTGCCATCGGAATTAAATCTCTGCAAGAGGAAAAAAAGCCAGTTTCTGCCTTCAGACTCCAAATGTTTTTTAACATCTCCTGTAAATATTGATAAAAGGAACCGTACACAATTTTGAACAAATGTTTCTCCTTATCTTAGGAAATTTCAATACATCTTGTTGTTCAGTTGTTTTCTGACAACGTACCTCCCGTGAAATGGGTCACATAATCTAGATAAATTCAAAGAGCACTGTGGAACACAGGTAGGAGTTTTTTAGATATGAAATTATTCTTTTTAAACCATAAACTGGATAGTTCTAAGTTCAGATTTAATGTTTACTGCCATAGTGAGGCCAGTTGGAGGTCTTCTCTTGCCCATGCCTGGAGCAGGGCTGGTGACCATACCCATCCTCCACATAAAGCCCATGGAGAAGGCCATCCAAGTCAGACATCCAGCAGGTCGAGGGAGGTGATTCTGAGACTCCACCCAGAGCACTGTGTCCAGCTTTGGAGTCCTCAGCACAAGAAGGACATGGAGCTGTTGGAACAAGTCCAGAGGAGGCCAAGGAGATGCTGCAAGGGCTGGAGCTCATCTGCTGGGAGGACAGGATGACAGAGTTGGGGTTGTTCCACCTGGAGAAGAGAAGGCTCCAGGGAGACCTTAGAGCCCCTTCCAGTCTCTCAAGGGGCTTCAGGAGAGATGGGGAGGGACTCTGGATCAAGAAAGGGAGCCATAGGATGAGGGGGAAGGGTTTGACACTGAAAGAGGGGAGATGGAGATGAGATGTGGGGAAGAACTTTGCTGTGAGGGTGGTGAGAGCCTGGCCCAGGTTGCCCAGAGAAGCTGTGGCTGCCCCATCCCTGGAGGGGTTCAAGGGCAGGTTGGAGGGGGCTTGGAGCAACCTGGTCTGGTGGAAGGTGTCCCTGCCCAGGGCAGGAGGTTGGAACTGCATGGTCTTCAAGTTCCATTCCAACCCAAACTCGTTCTATGATTTCCAAATCCTGAGGAAAACAGTGGTCTCCATTGTTTTGCATCCAATCCAGCAGCATGTGGAAGTGATATGGGGGAACTTTGTGTCTCCTGAAGAGAGGATGAACCAGTGTATGCCCAGTCTGGTCATGCCTGGAGTTTGGCTTTCAACCGTTCAACCTTCACCGTGTTGGATTATCTCAGGCGCGTTGCCGTTTGCTCCTTTTTCTGCATATTCCTTCATGCTTGAAAACGGCATCAAGTTTGCCTTTTTTTTTCTTTTTTTTTTCTCTATTAAAGCTTTTGATGGCTCCTGGCTCTGGGTTCTGAAGCTATTTTGCAAACTCTGAGCGTAGCAGGAGTGAAGGGATGAGCAGTTCAGATCTGTTTTCAAAGAGCTGCTTCCTAAACAAATAACACAGTGGTCTGGAACACTCCGTGCTGGAGAAAAGAAATAAGAAATATCCTATTTTATCAGAATAACCCCTTCTGGGGAAAAAAAAAAAATAAAAAAGCCTTTTAAACTCTTGTCATCTGGCCGTGTTTACCAAGCAGGTGTAGGAACTCTTTCTTAAGGTCCAGAAAATGGAAAGCATCTCAGAAGGCAAGGCATGTTTAAAATTTAAAGAAGATTTAAGCTATGGAAAGAAGATATAAAGAAGATGATTTGAAGAGATTTAAAGAAGATGATTTGAAGAGATTTAAAGAAGTTGTTTAAAGAAGATTCCAGCACCTTGGTTGTGTTTCACCTGATGCTGAGATGTGATTGAGACAATCACCTCCAGATGGACCTGAACCAAGAGTAGAAAGTCAACAGGAGATGTGGTATCTGTTCACCTCATCTTGGATTTATGCAGCTTTATTTTTTTTCCACAATCTTGCATTTGCAAACAGTAAAGATATTGAAGATTTAAATTTTTTTTCCACAATCTTGGATTTGCAAACAGTAAAGATATTGAAGATTTAGTGAAAGTGTGGGGGTTTGCTTACTTCTTAATTAGATGATTCTAAAGCCAATTAGAACCTAGAGCCATGAAATCGAATGAAGCCTCAAATTAGCAATGCTCTTGCCCAGCATTTGAGTTTTTTAAAGGGAAATAAAACCTAAACTTGGAAATGATAGAAATTATTGATGGAGGGGTGTTGGCTTAGAACAGAGCATGGATAATCCTTAGGGGTTTAAGCCCCACCTTCTCTTCAACATATTGAATGTGCATCAGAGATTGATCTCCCATCTCCAAAGTGCTTAGATTTCCACCTTTATCCAAATATTGAATAATATTTATATGTCTTAATAGCAGAACAGAGCCAAATCACCAAATCAGTTTGATCTTGGTTGTCCCTTCCAAACGGTGCTGTTGAAATAGTGGGTTTTAAGAGTTATTTGAGGTCTTGTCTCTTACCAGTGAGAATGCCAGTCACTGTAGCGAAGCCAGAAATGAAATGGGTGGCTGTTAACACAAATATTTTTATAGTGAAAACATCTTGTATAATGCCTTGAAAAGCGCTGTTATGTTAATTTAAAAAGTACCAAACTTCAGAGTTGGGTTTTTTTAAATCTCTGATATCCTGGCTAAATTTTCCGCTGTGTTGGGCTCCCATGAAGAGGTTTCAGTGTGGGCTAAACATCAAAAAATAGTCACATTTAGCAATCTTCCCCTGGAAATGCCCAGTTTTCAAAGCACAGTATAACCCCGGGGTCATACTCGCTGTGGATAGGACTGGTTTGGAGTGTCATCTTGATAAACAGAATTATTCTGTAGCTTAAATTTATCTCTATTTTGTCTGCTTTGGCAGCGAAACCTTTTGCACCCGTGGTTTCTCGGGCTGGAGTTGTTGTAGGTGTGCAATTGTGCTGATTGAAAAGATGATTACCTTGAAGTTCTCTTCTGATGATAATCAGCTGCCATTTATTTAGGGCCATTCGTCAGCAAACGCTTTTGCAAATTGGTAGATAAAGTTAAACATAGGAATTTCTTCACGATCCGAAGAAATACAAGTAGCTCTGGAGTTAAGAGCACACAGTGGCAACAAACAACTGCAGGGAAGTGAGAAAATGGGGTTTTTTTGGCCAAAAGATTTGCCGTGGACTTTGCTCCCATAGCAGTAGAGACAAATTGGGGCTTGGTAGGACTTGACCAACCCTTCTGGTGGCCATGAGGAAGGAGAGATGTTCTTGGGCAGGAACATGGACACACCAACACAGGGATTCTCCTTCTGGTGGCCGTGAGGAAGGAGAGATGCTCTTGGGCAGGAACATGGACACACCAACACAACTTTTTAGCCCAACGCCGATAAATAAGAAAGAATAAGGCAGAGGAAAAGATGAACACCTTGAATTTTACTCTATTAAGTTGGAGTGCAAACGTTGCCTCAACAACCTTCAGTTGTCACTCTTAACGAGCACATCTGGAGGAAAGGGAGGGGGAAAAAAAACCCAAGAGAAGAAGACAAGCTGCTCAAAGGGCTGAAATTCAGCTCGATTCCAAAGCCAGCTTTGATGACAGATTTTTCCCTGGCACATATGGGGATGGTTTTCCCCGTGCTGTTTAATGGTTTAAACGCTGTCAGACAGGCTCTGTCTCAAGCAACACACTTGATGGTGCTGATTTCCCTGTCACAACGTGTCCTGATGCATTTTTTTTCTGCCAACAGGGCGTCACGGGGATGGTTCCTACTGGCCGGTGGACACCAACATGATAGACAGGAGCAGCCTCAACGGTAAATACAAGCTCCCTTCAGCCATTCTCCTTAATTAAGTGTATTTTTGGTGATAACCTCCTGCTTTGCTTCTCTTTCTTGCTCTCTCATTCCTCTCTCTCACAGTTTGGAGACCACCCAATGTGCCCACAGGTTGCACACTCACTGTTTTATACAAAAGAGTTATCTCAGCTCTTTAAAGTCCCATCTATGTACAAAATACCTGCTGCAAACCAGACAGTGGTTATACCCAGAAATGTTAACAAAAAATAGGGTCAGGACACCATATATTCCATTTTGCCTTTCTCAAAGCTCATCCCCAAACTACCCATCAGGTTTCCAGCTGGTGCAGTTCTCCCAAAAGCCTTTTCCATCACAAGGGCTGTTGTAAATCGTATCTCAGGCCTCTAAAAAAAAAACCCAACAGCTTAAAAAATAACTTTAAAATGCCCTTTACGTTATTATATTTCAATTTCAGCTTTCTGCAGAAAATAACAATTTCTTAAAATTAATCAATCCTGCCCTAAAATAGGAAGAAAAGAGAGGAAACCCCACGGATTAACAAGAATTAACTGAAGCTAATCAGTGCCAGCTGGGGTGTAGATCCACCATCAATAATTTCTTAGTCCAGATCCCATCTCTGTTACCTAATGAAGCAGCAGCATCTCACGTTATTGAATGAAACAACAGACAGGATTCCCTTAAATTGCAGTATTAAGCAAGGTTTGAAAGTAGAAAATACCAGTAGAAAATGTTTCAGCTCTTTCTCCCGCTCTTCATTCATCATAATTATAGGAAAACCGACTTTTGAGGAGTAAAGAGACCTTCCAGTGACTTCACTAAAGGGTAGGGAGTGAAAACTTACTGGTTTTTCTTAATAGCTGCTGCTTTTTTTGTGGTATATTCCTTCAAGGAAACGGAGAAGAAACCAAAACCCCAAATTGGGATTATATAAATATTTGGGATTTCTGGACTAGACCATTGTCATGTGGAAAGGATGGCACTCGCAGCACCTTGTCTTACTCAGTTGCCTGCAAAAAAGCTATGAAAAAAGGGCAAATTATTTAAATAGCATAATCAGTTAAGTAAAGAAAGGATATTAGGGCAGAAAATAAAGGCAGAATATTACAGTGAAATTAACCAATCGCCAAATAAAATTGTTATTTGGAAAGATTTCTCCTTTTTTTCATTCAGTTGTACTAAATGCAAAATGAGATGCCAGACAAATTTTATTCAGTTTATACGTGGGAGGTTGTGGGGATGATGTGAAAACCCTTGACTTGCTTTTCTTATGATGTGCTATAGCACAGCTCTTCCCTTTGCATCCCATTGCACCAAATATTTAGGGTTGTTTTTTTTTATTATTCCAAGCTTAAGTGGAAGGATAATTTGGGATTTGTAATTCTATAAGGTTGCCTGAGCAGACAAAGCAAAAATATCACTCACTGTTTTGTGTCAGTGTCTGTAACGTATGACCCAACGCTGTGTTGGGCATTATCCGACTAAATAATAGAAATATAACGTTTTCCTGATGCAATTGGGAAAAAAAAATTGTCAAAAGCAAGGGATTGGTACTTGAAGTGGGTTTGACTGGGGCTTGAGGGTAGAAATGATGCTATTTTCAATCCCCGTCTTGCTGCTGCCCTGAAACTGAGGAAACTCATCACTTTAGAAGATTGAACCCCCCCAAACCTGCTCGAGTTTTTGAGCAATAAATGAAATATAATGTGATGGGAGACTGACCTGGGGGGGGAATGCACTCACTGACAAATGAAGTCAGGTTGGCTGAGAACACAAGATACGGATTTCCCTGTAAATACCAAGAAATAAGGGCCATAAAGAAAAAAAAAAAATCCATACTCCCTGTATTTCCATTTTCAGCTGATAATAGCAAAAAGCAGCCGAGAGTTATTGACTCCCACCATCGGGTTATTAACGCCCAGAAAGTGCAAAGTCGTTACTGCTTAAATATTTTCCAGTTTGCTGTGTCCCTGAAATGCAGCCAGCCATCAATTTCAGCTCTTTACGGCATCTTTCTGCACCTTCCATCTGCTTTTCCTGCCACCTTGATGTCTTCTAGTTCATGGGTGGCTCCTAAAGAAGGAGGGGAGCCAATCCAGCGTTAATTACCCCCTCGTTTGTTGTCTTGTCTCCTTTCAGAGCCTCCCATCGGGCAGATGCACCCTCCCCACGGCAGCGTGACCCCCCAGAAGAACAGCAACCTCCTCGTCATCATCGTGGTCACCGTGGGCGTCATCACGGTGGTGGTGGTGGCCGTGGTGGCCGTCATCTGCACCAGGCGCTCCTCGGCACAGCAGAGGAAGTAGGTTCTTGGAATCACGGGGTGGGAGGGAAAAGTTGTGATGGCCACTTTCAAAAACAGAATCATGGAATGGTTGGAGTTGGAAGGGACTGTGATGGCCACCTTCAAAAATAGAATCATGGAATGGTTAGAATTGGAAGGGACCTTAAAGATCATCAAGTTCCAACCCCCCTGCCATGGATCAAAGATCATCAAGTTCCAACCTTCCACCAGACCAGGTTGCTCCAAGCCCCATCCAACCTGGCCTTGAACCCCTCCAGGGATGGGGCATCCAGAACTTCCCTGGGCAACCTGTTGCAGTGCTTCACCACCCTGGGTAATAACATTCCTAGGGGGCTGGGACTGAACTCCATTTTGGGGCTCCATCTTCTGGTTTTGGAGGTGTCCCTCATTGCCGGTGAGCGGAGAATGTCCCCTGTCCCCCAGGCTTCAGGAGAATAAATAGCCCTAGCATGGTGAGCCTCCCAAAAATAAGCTTGCCATGCACAGCTCTCTGCTGCTTTTATTGCCAAGTATAATTCAAACACAGGAAAGAATCAATTCCATCGATTTAAAGGCAAAAAAAACCAAACCTTTTCTGTCCTTGGTGATGCTCTCAGAGTTTTTTGAGATCCATGGAGAGTCCTGCTCACTCACTCACCTTGGGGAGGGCGTTGTCCTCTCCATCCAGACAGTCGAGCTCCAAAAGTCTTCCAGTGAAAAGCATCACCAGCTCTTTCTCCGGAAAATTCTCATAAACTTGAAAAAAAACAACCACCCAGTTTATAGAAAATTATGGGAAATGTTTGCACCAAGGGCAAGACACATTATTACCCTGATTTGCAGTAATGCTAAAAAAAAAGGGTGGGATGATGAAAACAGAGATGGTCGAGGGGACCAAAGAGCTCCCCAGTTTGCTGAAATAAGCTGTTGGAGTGTTTCACACTTTCTCTAAAGATGGATATTTGAGTGTAGATTTTTTTAAATAAGAAAGCTCTCATTTAGGCAGAAAAGTTAAGGTCGCATCTTTTCAGGAGCCCTGGGGTAGTTGAATGATGAACTGATTGGAAAATCTGCTTCTATTGTGAGTCTGAGCACCCGAAAATCAGGCCATCGTGTGAAGGCAACAGAAGTTCTTCTGTTGGATGGAGTTTAGTGAATCGAGGCTGGATCTCTCTTGAGCTTCTAGCAGGAAAAAAGGGAATTAACAAGAGAGAGAAACAAACAGGTTCCTGTGTCCAGAATTAGGTGTCTAAAAGTGAAATACCTGAGTTGGAATTAATTAGCCTTGACCCCCTCTGTAGCTCCTGGGGAGGAGCAAGAATATGCAAAGAATCATTCATCTTCTCCTATGACATTGGAAGAGTTGCCATTGGAAGGTGCTTATGGTTAAAAAACATGAAGTTGGGTTTGGATTTGCTGTTTAACTCTCAAATGTCTGTAGAAGTTGCCCCAAACAAACTGTTTCTGCATTGAAAATGGGAAAAAAAATAGGGCGATCAAAATTAAACACGGGATCTTAAATTTAGCGCAACAGGAAAAAATCCTGAATTTCCTCAAAACAGAGGGTTTTGGTGGGAGTGACTCCTCAAAACGGAGGTTTTTGGTGGGAATGACTTTCTTCCTGACCTGGAGAGATGACACAAAGATTGAGGCTTTTCTTGGCAGCTGGTTCTTCATTTAAAATCCCGGCGGAGCTGCTGAGCAGGAGGAGTGCACTGAGGGTAAAGGCTGAGTCTCGTTGGATAATGCATGTGTCCTTCCCCGGAGCAAAAACTTGCAGGTGATGGAATAATCTCCTGGAAGCCTTCGGTGGTAGAAAAGTCATATTTCTTAAGTTAATTAAAACTTGGCTGAACAAAGCACAATAAAGCATATGAGAGAGAACAAGCTGGGACTGACCTGGGTGGCTTCGGAGGGAGGTGTTTTCCATCTCGGCCATCTAGGGAAGAGTGAAATATCAACCACTCCAACCCTGTGACAATTGGATGGTCCTAAAAAAATAGGGCAGAAAAATGTGAGTAAAAGATCTGGGTGCAATAACTTAACCCAGTTGATCGTCAGGGCTCCTGCACTAATTGAGATTCATACCCTCCCTCCTGGTTGATCATCAGGCTCCTGCACTAATTGAGATTCATACCCTCCCTGTAATTACATCTTCTGCAGAGCGAGCTGCCCTGGCGGTGTCTCCTGGTGTGGTGTCACCCAGGATGGACGATGGGGCCACCCATCAGCTCTGTCCTTCAGTGCAGGTCAGTTCGGAGGTTAAGTTTAGAGAAGATGAATCCCAGTTGGATCTTAAAATAAAGGAAAGTACAATTTTCTGCATATTTAAGCTATTAAAAATGAATCAGAGAATCATAGGAAGGTTTGGGTTGGAAGGGGCCTTGAAGGTCATCCAGTTCCAACCCCCAGGCCATGGGCAGGGACACCTCCCACCAGACCAGGTTGCTCAAAGCATGGTCTTGACCAAGTGCCCAACCAATTATTGTACTGGGTGGAAGAGTGGTGTGAAAAGAGACTACAATTAATTAGCTAAGACTAGTTTTAAGTCCTGCTACAACTAATAGGGATGTGTCAGTGCACGTTTGGGGAGGCTTGGGGGAGCCAAGATCATGGAATCATAGAATGGTTTGGGTTGGAGGGGACCTTAAAGACCATCTAGTTCCAATCCCCTGCCCTGGGCAGGGATGCCCCTCTCTAGACCAGGTATTAATTAATCTCAAACTAACGAGCAATGAGTTGGCAGCCACTAAAGAGCCTCCATATTTCATTGCTGTGTTCCCTGGAGATGCTTCTGGGGTCCTCCACGCTGATGTAGATCATTTGTGGTGGCCTCAGCCCCATCTCTTGCATGGTGGCGTGAGGATGAAGAAGACCACGAGGCCAGGTGGTAGGAGAGACAGGTACTGAATTGCAGCTTTTTGGGATGGGTGGCAGGGATTAGAGAGGCCAAAACTAAGTAATTTTTGATCGGTAAACAATGGGAGAAGATTTTCTGGAGGAAAAAAAATAGATTTATATTCTTCTTTTTGGGGGTTTTCTTTTTGTACAGGAGCTCCCTCCCACTTGAATTTCCTTTAATACAGCCCAAAAGGCAAAGTGTGCATTTTTGGCAGGTTAAAGAGTAAAGAGCAAAAAATACAAGATATGAACTCATGCATCAGAAGGTTAATTAAGGTGAAGCAAGGTTGGCATTTATGGTTGAGTATCTTCAAGTGCTTTGTGAGCAGCAGCACAGGAGGCTCCTGCAGGAGGTGATTATGGCTTATGAGGTCATTGCTTCTGTGTCCTGTCTCCAAAACTGCCCCAGCTCCATCAGAAATGACATTGGGCCAGGTGGTGGGCTGGAAACTCTAAAACCAGACAACGAGGATGAGTTTTCCTCTCCAGAGAGTTTAATTATTTTGAAAGTAGAGCTTAAGTTCTGCTGTCGTTATTCAAGATTCCGCGGCCGTTGTCTGTATTTTAAGGGCAGGGCTGACCTCTGTATTCAAGATTCCGCGGCCGTCGTCTGTATTTTAAGGGCAGGGCTGACCTCTGGGTTTGAACTCTTTGAAATCTTGTCTCTTTGAAATACTAGCATTTTAAATAATTGAGTTGGGGCAATTAGAAAATAACAGGCTAAACAGAGGAAATAATTATAACCCGAGGCCAACAGCCAGAATTATTAGGGGCTATAAAAAAAAATATCTCTGAATGACCCCGGCCTCACCTCTAACTTTCCAGATCACATTTTAATATTTAATATTTAATATTTAATATTTAATATTTTGACCCTGGTTGGGTGTTGACCAAAGGACCTAGAACAGTTTCTGCCTTTAATGGTGCTGGTGTGAGGACTGGGATATTTCTGCTGGAGTAAAAAAAAAGTCATGGCCATCAGCTCCTGGGGCCGTAAAGAAGTATTTTAAATCATACTTCTTTAGTGGATATTTAAAGAAACACACTTTCTTTATGGAAGGGATAGGATGTGTGTAGCTTCACAGGTGGGGGCTCAGCGGTTCTCCGTCGCCGTTTGTAGATTGAGGTGTTCCACAAGCCCTGCTCTTCCCCACATGAAACTGGTCTCTTCCCTTCTCTTCCAGGAAAAGTGGTTTTTCCCAATTTCTACATTAATTAGTGCAAAAAATGAGCCTCTCTGCTGAGCCCCCAGGAGCTGGAGCTCCCCCATCCCCTGGAGCAAGCTCTGGGAAGCAGAGGACCACACCAAGATAACTACTGTCCCTTGAAGGACACAACCACAGGGGTTCCTTAGACACCAATGAGGAGACATCGCTATTTTTGGTCTTATAAAGGGGAAAAACATTCTTAAGTGACAATATTGATCTTTCTTTTGGTGCAGGAAACGTGCAACTCACAGTGCTGGTAAAAGGAAGGGCAGCCAGAAGGACCTGAGACCCCCAGATCTGTGGATACATCATGAAGAGATGGAAATGAAGAACATCGAGAAGCCAGCAGGCTCGGACCCGGCGGGAAGGGACTCCCCGATGCAGAGCTGCCAGGACATCACCCCCGTCAGCCACAGCCAGTCAGAAACACAGCTGGGCAGCAAGAGTGCTCCACAACCCGGTGAGGGACTCTGAAGGCAGGAGAGACATGGATTGGATGGGTTTCACTTTAATTTGGGGAGATTGGAGTCGTAGAATCATAGAGTTGTCCAGGTTGGAAGGGATCTTCAGGATCATCTAGTCCAACCCTCAACCTAACTCTGATAAAAACCATCACCAAACCATGTCACTAAGCAGTGACATCACATCACTATCATCTTGGGTTGGAAGAGACCTTCAAAGGTCATCTGGTCCAACCCCGTTCCACGTACTCTCCATCACCAGCCTATAAATTTTCTTTAAATTAATCTGATATTGGTGCTTAGTGACCTTAACCCAGCAGGAGGAGTTCTCCAACTGAGCCCAGATCCCAGAAGAGACTGGAAGAGTTGACAGCTCTGCTATGGGAACTGGGAGAGATGTCCCCAGATGATCTTTGCAGGGTTTTCAGACAGAGAGAAAACCCATCATGTTTGCTTTTCACACCATTCTAATTTTTTAAGTTCAGGAATTCAGCTGGAGGTCAGATGTTACTAGGTTTGCATACCATGCTAAAAAGAGAGGAAAAAGTAAGTGGGGAAAAAAATTAAAAATGGAGGAGAGGGAGAACATGATCGAGGAAGAAGGTCAGCAGCACCACCAGGAGCAGAATTGGGGTCAGGGAGGCTGAGAAAACTTAAAGGTATGAGGAAAGAAATTCTGTAAGAAAAATGTGGTTTCAGTAAAGTTTCCACCTTATTTTTTTAACCTCAGTGCACACAGCACATCACAGGTTTCACTTTAGCTGATAACATTTTTTCCCCAAAAAATAGTAGGAAAACTGACGGTGGACATGGGGGAGGGACAGAAGGCAAAACACAGCCCAGAAAGTGGAAAACACAAACATTTCTGTCTTGAGTTCATCATGAACACGTGGCTTGTGGGGGGCAGAGTGAAATAATTCCAGAATATTAGAGTATAAATAATGAAGGTGACTTTTTCAGATGATTCTGATGTTCTTATCCCTTTTCCATAGTTTCTGTTCTTGGAAGATAAAAAGTGAAAAAGGAGCAGTTTTCAAATTTCTAAAATGATCTAATTTTCTTTTTTGGGGGGGCTGAGAGTTTGCTGTTTATGAAGATAATTGTGAGAATGATTTTTATTGGTTTTCATACAAAGATCCTCGTTAACTTAGACGTTGGGAAGACGTAAACAGAAGGTTCCCTGTGCCTGTAGAGATGATCAGAAGAGCTGATCCCAGAAAGATCAATGTGAGAGCTCCATTGATTGCAGGGGGTTGGCCATCGAGCCCCTGGTAGGAAGCCATCAAGTTAATGCCAAAGGCTGGGTATTTTATGGGTGAAACTCCTTGGACCATAAATAAATGCCTTGATGTTTCTTCCCGTTCTGTGGTGCACAGTTCAGTGATACCAGCCCTGGCTTTTCACTAGCAATTAGCTCTTTGAATGGCCATCGACAGAAGACTTGGCATTTTAGTCCTGCAATTCAGACAGTGGGAGTGATTTGTAAAAAAATATGGTCTTTTGGATGCAAATCCCTTTTTTTTTTGAAGGAATATGTATTTACTTGGGTGTATCAGGGATGAATAGCCTTTACTGAACATCCAGTTTCAACCACGCTTTCATTCTGACAAGTGCATTCTCCAGAATCTTTGAATATCTGAAATCTCCTACACTGATGTGACTAAATCACAGCATCCATATTCACAGAGAGTCTGATGTCTGTAGGTCTTGAGACACTTTGGGGTTGGGTTGGACACCATCTCAGATGTCCTGGTTGGTGATCCAGGAGCAGATAACAGGAAGATCCAGGCACATCTTGAATTTTCCTATGGATGCTGTAGAAAAAAAACGAGCTGCCATGAGTTATGGGACAATCAGGACATAGGACTTTGTGGCATCTCACAGGGAAGTTCATTTTCATCCTTCAGATGCATCTCAAAGACCAATTCTTGGCTTCCAGGTTTTGTAGGTACCTGAATTCATGCAGCTTTTTTCTGGTTCTTGGTATTTGAATTGTGAAAGAAGTTGACAACCAGGAAGTTAGAAGAAAAATATCACATTTTTATGAAGTGAATGGGGTTTGCAGGATAATTTCTGAGACAAAAGCAAAAGGGGACGTGTTATCTTAATTCTCTCACCAAATAAAAATCACAAACAATAATTTCCATTCAGAAAAGGCAGCCAAAATAATCTGTGCAGCTCTTTGCAGGTGGTGATATTTAATGGTTGGTTTAGAATAACTGAAATAAAAAAAAAACACCTATTGATCTTTCTGCTAGATAGAAGGTGAAGAGAAACATTCCTTTAGAGCATTTCCAACTAAGCCATCGTGTCGTTGTCCTCCAGGGCCCGAGGCAGAAGATGTTGGAAGCAGCATGTCCACGTTGGAGCGCTCGCTGGCTGCCCGCAGAGCCACCCGGGCCAAGCTCATGATCCCCATGGATTCACAACCCAACAACCCTCGTGAGTACCACCACCTTCCCTTGGTTCCCCCCCAAAAATTGGGCTCACCCTCCTGAAGGTCTCATGACCATCTCTCCGAAAGAAAAGGCCTGGAAGCTCTCCAGGGCTTCGCAACGTGTTGGGTGGAAGTTGTATGGAGGGAATTCAGCAATCCTATTTCTGCCAGAGTCAGCCTAAAATCCTAAAAAGTCCCCATTTCTATATTTAGCAGGTGGATAGTGATGGATAAATCCCTCTTGTCTCCCTGTTATAAAACTTGAAGGTTCAAAGCTGCCAGAGCAGAGGCTTTGCAACACACAGATGTACATTGTCATGTTATTATTCTTCTTATTATCATTAATTGCAATCAGCTGGACACTATTACAGTTTCAGCTGTATTTTCTTTTGTCCATAGTCATTGGCCACGCCACCGTGTGCTTTTTTAACATGGAGCAGCCAAATAAATGAGGAAAAAAGATAGAAAAGATATTTTTACCAGGTGTTAAACATTAGTGACTACAGAGCCTTTAGCAGTGAACACATTTCATAGATGAAGTGAATCTTTTCCCAAGTCCACAAGAAAGACACGGAGGCTGGAGAGTGTTTAATAGGTTCTTCCATCCTGCAGAACTGATTAGAATTTCTGAAATGACCTTTTTTTTTGACATCTGAGCAAAGGAAAGAGATAAGTGAGAGCCCAGAGGCACCGTAGAGAAGGGTTGGCACTGATCAAGTTCAAGGTCAAGGATGAGGCTTTAGGTCTCCATCTTTCTTCCAAGCAGCCTTGGGATCAATCTCTTGGTAGCTCTCAGCTTTGAGCTAGGAGTTCTCCCTTTGGCCTCCCAAAATAGGTGCAGGCAGAAATCTGCAGGAATTGGTAGATGTGTGTAAATTGCCTGAGTTAAAAATGGACACAGACTGACAGAAATCCATTTCATCCCCAAATTTCTTTCTGGCTCTGCTGTTTAAAGGTAAGTGCCTATTTGTAGGTTCGTGGAAAGGCACATCACAAATGATGCATTAAAAATAAAATAAAACAGAAGGAAGTGAGTGATGGAGAAGAGAGGGAATGGTTTGTTCAGGAAATGACTTGGGAGGAGTTAAGGGAGAGGATGAATTCCAGTTTCTCCACCCTATTTATCATCTGGAAGAAAGGTGGGACGTGGTGGAGAAAGCTCTGACTCCACCTGGGGAATATTACCATCTTGTAACCACATTAATCTCAAAATTGGGCAATTTGTCCCATTTTTTGGGGTTGCCCTGGCTTGAAGGAGGTCACTAGTCCAAGAAAACAGATAGACTTGAAGGGGTGGAAACAAAATCAGAACCAAATCAATTGTCATTACGGTGGGTCAATAGCAGGGTTAGTTAATTAAAAGTCAAGGTAACGTCGTTACACAGCTTATAAATCAAAGTGCTCTTAAACAGATTTCTTTTTCTTTTTTGCATTCAAACTCTGCATTTTGACAAATGATATTCTCTGTTCTATTTATTTATATTTTCGATGGTATAAATCTAATCTGCAGCGACAACACGCTGTGATTGTTTGCAAATAATTAAACTCAGATTCATACACGTCTTATTATGCACGTTTGTGCAGGCTGAGTTCTGCAGTTTATCCCCCCCAGAAAAGAAAAACCTGCAGCTTTGTCAGATTGGATGCTTTAATTAATTTCTGGAAAAAATTATCAGCAGCCAGCGATGAAATAGATGGGAGGAGCAACGTCGTCGTTGGGAAGGAAAAGCCACCAAACTGTTAATTGTTAAATACCAAATGTGGAAGGCTTCCTGCTCAGTGCTATATACTCCATAACATGCTTTTGCTTCCTGAAGTGGAAGGAGCATAAAGCAGATGAATTTGATGAGGTTTTAGCCATATCTTTGACGGCTTTGATGGAATCCTCTAAGTCACAAATATCCCAGCTCTTACATCGAGAGGAGTATTTACGGAGAGAAATAGTTGAGAAAGGGCTTTGCAGGGTATTCAAGTGTCATACCTCTAATTTTCCTGGTTTGTATTCGTAATCCTCGCTTTTTGGGAGAGGGAAAATAAAATTCTGGTGGAGTAAAGTGGTGTGGAGAGAGATTTCTGCTGTGTTTTGGGGGAAGGTGTTTTTTCTCTTCATCCCCCCTCCCTCAAATGGCAGAAAAATCACAGCAGCTCTTTGGTTTTTTCAGGGAAATACAAACACATCGACTCGGTCCCTCTGGGATTCTCAAATATGATTCAAAATGCCCCACTTTGTCATTTTTTGGGTGCTGCTTTGGTTTTTTTTTCCCCTCAATACAGTACATTTGAAATGTAGAAGAGCGTTGAGGGAGCTCCCTGATTTAGTCAGGGAATTTCTGTTTGGAGCGTCTTAGCGTCTCGGTATTAAGAGCAAATCCAATTGCTGAGGGGCTGTGACAGAACCCATTTGTTGTCATATCTGCTTGAAATTGCCCAGATTTATTGAAAAACCGTTGGATGGTCCCTTTTCTCCACTTTCTCTACAATAGAGCGCCGCGATGAATAGTAATCCTGGCGTCTAAAAAAAAGAAATGAAGGAATGGACTTGGAAAAACAAGTTGTTCTTTAATAGGATTCAATAAAGAGGGCTATTTTTCACCGTAGCGGCGATGTTATAAATATTGTCAATAAAAATGTCTTCCACAGACACAATGAAATGTCTGAAGAGTAGAAATTCTCTTTCTAAGAGCAGGTTGGATTGAACCCAGCCAACTCCGAAGCTCGACTCACCCGGGTTAGCATTTCTTTAGGAGTTTTCTACCTCCTCCCATTTTTACCTCTGGAAGCTCAGAGCTGTCTCGTTGACAGCCGTGTGCTTTAAGAAAAAAAATATAAATCCCACCTTTCTAAAGCTTTGGCACCGTCGTAGCTCCTTGTGTGACCTTGGGCAGGTAGCCCAGTTGGCCACTCTGGGTAATGGATGGAGAGGGAGAGAGAAGGAATTGTAATGACTGTCTGCAAAGTTGACAGCGTTGCTTCTAACTCATGTGTGAAAGGTGCTAGATAAGCCAAACCTTATCATCAAGGAGCCAAAAATCTCTGCTTATTGTTTAGCTGGGCGAAACTTTGATGAGAGTTTCCAAGTTTTTCCTAAAGGCTACAAAGAAATTGGTGTGGTTTGATTATCACCCCGCTCTTCAAGCACTGATTTGTTGAAAAGGAAGGAGATTACTCCCAGGAAAGGCTGAATTTTAGCCCACGCTGGTCCTGGTTGGAAAATCAAAGCATCTCTTTAAATTCAACTCAAAAGTTCAGCTTCAGACTTTTTAGCTGGTTTGCTGGCACGTCTCACCCCTGGTCCTTCAAGGTTTGGACATTCCCGAGTGGGGAGTGATGCCCAGACACCCTCAGCCCCCTCTTGGTCCCCCATTGGGGCCATCTGATGGTGATGGGGACATTGGTGTGAAGCTGGAAGAGCTGCAGGTGCCCAACAACTGAAATACAAGCCCTTAAATTGCCTGATCCATTCCTTCTCATTGACTTGTCAAAGGATTCAGAGCCCATCCCAAAACGTGGCTAATATTTCTATATTATTTCTATATAGAGAGGTGGCTTCAGAGGCATCTTTGACCATTTGGGTCCTTCACTCTGGAGACGTGGTTGTTGACGTGGTGGTTTCTGGTTCTCTAATGACCCTCTAAGGACTGGGTTGGTTTTATGATTTTCCAAACCTACTCATTTAATGTCTCTGTCCTTTCCTTCCAGCCGTGGTCAGTGCCATCCCGGTGCCAACCCTTGAGAGTGCCCAGTACCCCGGGATCCTGCCGTCCCCCACCTGTGGATACCCCCACCCCCAGTTCACCCTTCGCCCGGTGCCCTTCCCGACCCTCTCCGTGGACAGGACCTTCGGAGCAGCAAGAAGTCAGTGCCTTTTTTCTGCTATTTCCTATTAAAACGCTCGGAAATAGGTTTTACCATCTTAACTTGCTGAAATTTAAGCCAATTGTTTCTCGATTGCAAAACAGAGACCAGTTTCTTCCCCTTTGCAGATCCTTTTCTACAGGTGAATGCCCTTGTCCCGTCTCGCATCGCTCCTCTCTCCCCTCCAGTGAGCTCTACGTTCCTGTTTGCTCCTCTCCAGTAATAGATTTGTGGTTTGTGTGTTCCCCTCAACTGCTCTTCACCTTCTCGTGGTTGCCCCCCAGCCTCACCTTCCCGCCTTCCCCCTCCGCCGCGCCCGCAGCCATCTGTTCCCTCTTCAAGCCTAACGAGCGTGCTCTGGCATATTAATTAGAGTTGGAGGGCTCATATTTTCTTACAATCCTCCCTTAACTCCACTGCACAGCGAGGCTGAATTATTGGCAGATTCATGTCAATCTGTTCCGCAGATTTTTTTTCCACCTCATCTCAAAATGACTGATTTTTCCTCCCTTTTTTGGTTGCTTCTTTCAGACAGGTCTTTGGGGACGGGGGATTGGAATCCAGTGGTGGGATTGGGGGTAAAAGGTGGGTTCAGGTATCCTAGTCGTCACCAAGGATGATCCAAGGAAAATCATGGATCATGGAAGAAGAAAAATTTGAGGACTGAAGGGTTTCCTCAGCCTTCATCATTTCAGCTTGTTCATAAAGGCCCTGAGCATAGAGGTTGATTTAAATCATAGAATCATAGAATGGCAAGAGTTGGAAGAGATCCTCAAGATCATTGAGTTCCAAGCCCCTGCCCTGGGCAGAGACACCTCCCACCAGACCAGGTTGCTCCAAGCCCCCTCCAACCTGGCCTTGAACCCCTCCAGGGATGGAGCAGCCACAGCTTCTCTGGCCAACCTGGGCCAGGCTCTCACCACCCTCACACCAAAGAATTTCATCTCCATCTCCTCTCTTTCAGTGTCAAACTCTTCCCCCTCATCCTGTGGCTCCCCTCCCTGATCCAGAGTCCCTCTTGAGCTTTCCTGGAGCCCCTTGAGGGACTGGAAGAGGCTCCAAGTTCTCCCTGGACCCTTCCCTTCTCCAGGTTGAACACCCTCTTTGAATTTATTTACTTTTTTGGCTGTTTTCTTAACATACTCATGAGCTCAAGAGCAACTAAAGAGACTGTAGAGACGCTACACGAAGCCTTTTTTTCTCTATTTTACCCTTCGGTGAAAAATTTACTTGACTCTTGACCAATTGCAGCTGTGTCTGACAAAAAAAGAAATGCCCAGCAATAATTCCTCCGAGAGGGAGCCTACCTGCAGCCCATCCATCAAGAGGTAGCAATCCCTGAATAAATCAGAGGCCGCTCAGCATCCTGCCAACCAGACGATGCTCCGACGCCGCCTTCTCTTTCCAGAGGCTTTTTGTTTCCATCCACCTGAAGATTGGAGTGCTGCAACTTTATCTTTAGGATAAATGTTCCGCTGGAGAGGAAACTAAAGAAAATGGAAAAAAAAAAAGACTCAGGCCCCGGCCAGAGCTTGACTAAAAGGCTGTCCTGCCTGTTTGATTGCTGCTGATGGCACCACCAGCCATCAAATACAATGGCTAAATATCAGTTTTTTCCAGGCAGAAGATATCTCTGTGCCTTGATAAAGTGACTTCTGTCTGGTCAGCAATCCTTCCCATGGATTGCCTTCTCCTCCAGGCTCCTTCAGAGCTCCGTCTGCTTACAGTGTTTTCAAGACAAGGAGGAGAAGATGGTGACATTTCTAGTTTGCCATGTATTATAGAAGGAATCTGTTCTTTTTTCTCCTCTGCCACAACCATTGGAGATGCTGAGCCATCGCCATCTCCAGTAGGGAAAGAAGGGAGCTGGAGGAAACCATCTCCCACTTGGGAGGTCCTGGGGTGTCCCCATCCCCATCCTGTCCCATCCCCATCCACACAGAAACAGCCCGTGTCCTGGTTCCATCCCTATCACACTTTTCCAGGAGTCTAACCCTAAAAATTACAACTGGGGAGCCATCCATCAGTGTTCTGCCCTGATAATCCATGTGATGAAAACATGGGAGATGTTCAGAAAATACATTCTTTTTTTTTTAAAAAAAAACCCCATACTATTTTCTGGCATTAAAAAGAAAGATTGAAAATTGTGTAAACCAGAACAACAAGACAACAATTATATTAATTAGTTCTAAATAGTCATAGAAAAGTATCACAGAATGAAGGTAACTTTATCTCTGTGAATCTGTTGAAGTGAGATGCACTGAAGCCAATATTTCCTGACCCTATTTCCCCTCAGAGCTGGGTTTCTGGCTGTGAACACTCAGCTCTTTGGAGAGAACCCATCCACCTGGGAAGCTTAAATCCCTTCTACCGCAGAAGCTGCATACTGGAGTTACTGGAAATGGTCTTTTTTACTCCACAGTCCAGTTTGGGTCCAGCAGGGGTTGCAGCATCTCACAGAGGAGGGGTGAGTGCTCTAAGGGAGTTGAGATAAGGTCCTGCTTAGCTCTCCATTTCCTTTGTTTCTCTCCAGAAACTGAATCAGCAGCAAAGCAATTTGGTGGTTTTTTCAGTATTTAATTCTTTGGATTTAACCTCATGTGATTTCAAAATGATTCTGCCGCGTTCCCACAATTCAGCTTTAGATGAGCTCTTTTCTAAAAGGATTTATCAAAAAGTATTCTTTGGGATGTACTTAAAATTGCACCAGGGTAGTAACCTGATAATAAACATATAAAAAAAATTATGTGCTATAATGACATCCAGAGATCTCAACAAGATTAAGGCCCTGGTTTATTATTATACAGGTGGATGGTCTGGGGCACGTGATGTTTATAACTTGTAGAAGCTCAAAAAGGCACAGAAAGTCAGCAGCAGGGATGGAATAAAGTCCCATTTTAGTTTCCCCACCTACCATCACGTCCTTGGAATTGTTCTTCCCTTTGGTTTTCAGCCTGTAGTGATTTTTTATTACCCCAGGCTGTGGCAGAGCCAACAGCCACAAATCCATGCAGGAGTATTTCCAAGTGTTTTCCAAGTATTTCAAGTATTTCCAACTTCTTAGAAGATATACCATGTAAACATACACTCAAGAGACCTAAATTCATGAAACTGGTAAAGAGCATTCTACCAACCAACAATTAATGCAAAGGCAAGATCAAAAGGCTTTGTATCTCCTCTATTTTCCTCTGCTTGGTGAGCAGTGTCCATGGCTACTGAAGTTCAAAGCCAGCTCCCTCTCGGTGTTCCTCACGAATAAAAGGGATGTAAGTAGGGCTTTACCCAAGGCTTCTCCAAAGCAATCAGAGACCCTAATTGGTTTTATTGGGCTTTAGAAGAGATCTTCACGTATAGCATGATATTTTCTTTACTCTGGCAAAATTCAAGAGCCAAAGATCACACCTGGAACGCGGCGTGGTGTTGTCAATGAGGAGTAAGGTCAATTGGGAGTTCGCTTTCTGTTACAAAAAAATGAGATAAAAAAGTGGATTGGTAGAAATAATCAGAATTCCTGGGCCCTGCTGGTGAGGTGTAAATATCTGGCCGCTGGGCAGGGGATTGATGGAGGCGATGGAGGCAGCAGGAGCAATGTGCTCATCTTCATCCATCCTTCACATAAACAATCCATCCCTTCTTCCTGCGGGGACTCGAGTGAATTGCAAATTGATGGGTCTCATTATGTTTGCCCATCTTATTTCAGGAAAAAAAAGAGTCTTCTCAAGCATGAAGCACCTTCATTAGACCACTTACCTTCAGTGTTTAAATCCCAACTCTGGCTTCTGATTTTAATAGAGTCATCACACCTTCCTCTTCAGTAATAGCTGAAGGGTAACCTGAAATCTTTTCTGCAATAATGGCTACGTAGATCTCCAGATTTTACAACTAAATCCATAAGATAAAAGGTACCCACACGGTAAAGCAGTAATTTAATAGCCTTTTAATGCAGAGACCATTATGCTGATGCTGGCTGGGAAAGTTGATAAAGCTTTGTTACCTGAGAGCAGAAAATACTGCGAAGGTTTACTTGTTTCTCCAAGAAACAAGTCAAGAGCATCCCAAAAGAACTGCCCTTAAGGACACAATGAAAAGTGTTGAGCTCCGTAGGAGATTTAGGCTTTGACAAACATGTTGAAAGACATTTTGAGGGTAAGAGCATGGTCAAAAGGCTTTTATTTTGTCTTGAAGGAAAGGTCTCGCCAAGGATTTGCTCCAGAAAGCATTGTAACCTCAGATGTTCATCTTCTAGGACAAGGTGAAGAGAGAGAAGAACCCAACACCCGTGGTAGAGACATGACACCTTCTTGAATGATTGACCAGTAAGGGTGGAATGGTCTAAACTATCAGTCCTGCTCTACCAAGTAACCTCAATATCTCTGGCCTCCTTAAGGAGGACGGTAGCCCTCGGAGAAGAAAAGAGAAGGGTCTGCTGGGCAAGGAAGGAAATGGAAAAAGCAGCCATCAGTAATGGCAGGATGATGCAAAGAGCCTTGAAGGTGAAAACAAGGCAAATGAGCCACGGTTGAGCAAACTTTGAGAAATTGTAGAAGATTCTGACCTTGCTCTGATCCTGGTTTCTATCCACAGTCTTCAATATGGCCAGGGCCGTCTGTGGCATCACCATAGGAACAAGCAGAGGGGCTGATTTCTCCTCATTTCCAGCTTTCAAAATTGTTTTGCCACTTAGTAGGTTGCAATTACTTATATACTTTGACATTAATTATTATCAAATGCCTTGAGATTTGCCTGGGCTGTGTAATTGCATGTTATTTGCGCAGCGAATTCCGGTTGTTGCAGCGAGCTTTGAGAGAAACCACATCCTCTGGAGCATTTTGGGTCCTGGTGTAATAACTAATTCTCATATCTATGTGTCAGGAAGGCTGGTTTCTTCTGTGAAAGGTTGAGCTTTTCCAAAGCTTCTCTTTCCTGCCAGGAGCTGCTGTGAGCCATCCTGGCTGGTGTAGATACCGTGGAGACGTCGGACAACACCAACAGGCTCGAATTAAACAAGTTCTTGTTGTGATCAGGCTCTTCACAAACCATTTTTCTTCCTTCTGTGAATAATGTCAGGCTTTGTGGGTGCTGTCACCAAAGGGAGAAGGTTCTCCAGTGCTGCTCCTCGAGGTGGGAGAGGGGACAGGAGAGGCCACCAACCTGAGCTCCAAGGAAGCCTCGACAGCACTCAAAATTCAAGATTTAGAAGAGAAGATAGGAGATGGTGTTTTCCATCCAATTCTCTTAAAAATAAATAGAAGTGGCAGGTTCTTTTTTGGAGGCATGGGGAAACTAACATCTTGCTGCCATCCAGAAAGCACAACAGCAGATTCACACTTATCAGTCCTCCTCATAATTAGTTCTTAACTAGTTCAGCTCGTCACGGTAGGCACAGCGATCTGGAAGAGATTGTAAAGATTTCTTTATTCCAATTACAGTTCCCTTAGAGGAACAGAATAATCTCTTTTCTTTGCAGTTCTTTTTTTTTCTGTCTTTGTTTATTTTCTTAAACTTCTAAAAGTCTGAAGAACTCGGTGGTTTCCCGGTGTAAGGAGGAGCAGGAGGTTTCTCCACGTGACCAAGAGGTGGCTGTTGGGTGAAGAGCAGTGCCATAAATGTGGCCTCGCTGTCTTCTCTCCCTACGCAGCATCTTCTTCACTGCCCAGAAGAAACTCTGATTTTAGACCACAGGGTTAGAAGATTTTCCATCTGATAAGTTTCAAGAGAACCTTTGTCTGCATTCTTCTGGTGACATGAGGCCATACTGTGGACCATACCCTGAAAACTCCAGTATGGTCATCATAATATTGTCATTTATAATTGGGTACAACGTGGTTTTCTAGAGGGCTGTAGAAATAAAAGGCTTTTCTCTTTGTTTCATCATTTTCTTTACTACTACATTTGCTTCTGTTTTCTGCCATGGTAAGTCCACAACAGAGGTTGAGATTGGAAGGTTCTTTGAAGAACCACCTCAGAACATAGGGAAGCCATCTTGTAGGTTAGAAGGTTGATGTGCAACATGTAAATCTCTGAAAAATTGAATATAGGCTAATAAAACAGCAACCTACTGCTTTGGCAAACTAATGTTACAGCTGTCTCCCAGAAAAACAATATTGGTGATTGGTTATGTGGAAATTAATTAAGTCCTTTCTTTGTCTCCAGCTTTTCTCCACGGTGACTGGAACAGTATCGTCATGCCCAACGTACTTGTAGCTTCTTCCAACCTCCACGTGATGTATTTATTGCTTTTTAATATTTAAAAGCACGTAGAGAGGAAAGGTAGAGAGGAGATAAAAACATCATGCTTGTTTTCTTAGGTGATTCTTTTCAATGGAAGATGTTTTGAGCCTCAGCTCGTTACACGGCCGCTCCGAGGAACATCTGCTTTTTAATTCTTCTGCCAATAACTTTTGATGGAACTATTTCCCCATTTCCTGCACCTTTTTGGGGGGGGGGGGTGGGAGTCT
>NW_015090817.1:268719-285668 GCF_001431845.1 Calidris pugnax
GGGGGGGGGGGATGGAGTCTATTGCTGTCCCTTCTGCCGAGAACGGCCGTAAAAGTAGGAAATGGGATATAAAAAAATACATCAATAATAGTTGTTGGGGTTTTTTTTTTTGGCTTATTTTCTTGCAGCGGTAAATGAAGGAGCAGCACCTCAGCAGCCTTCCATGCTCCCCCAGCCCCAACCTGAGCACTCCACCACCGAGGACGCCCCCAGCAGAACCATCCCCACCGCCTGCGTCCGCCCCACGCACCCGCTCCGCAGCTTCGCCAACCCCCTGCTACCTCCCCCCATGAGTGCAATAGAACCCAAAGTCCCTTACACGCCACTTCTGTCCCAAACAGGTAAGAGCCAAGGGGGGGGAAAAAATCCTAAAATCCTCCTGTACCACTCATTTAAATCACTGCCTTTCCATTCGTGAGAAAATAGCACAAGAGCATCCCTTACCTTTAATATCTATAAGCTCTAACAGAATGGCAAATGAATATATACAATTATATTGAAAGGGTAGGTTCAGGCTGGATATTAGGAACAATTTTTTCACTGAAAGGGTTCTCAGCCATTGGAATGGGCTGCCCAGGGAGGTGGTTGAGGCCCCATCCCTGGAGGTGTTCAAAAGACGGGTTGATGTAGTGCTGGGAGGTATGGGTTAGTGATGATGCTCCTTGTTTGTTGTGTGGGTGTCTATTTTTGTCAGTCAGGTTGACGGTTGGACAAGATGATCTTTAAGGTCCCTTCCAACCTAGAAGATTCTGTGATTCTGTGAATGTTATGCTAATAATCTAATAAGCTCATTCTGACAATCCTGAATTAAAAATCAGGACAAGGCAGTCACTTGAAAATGAAGAGTTAAGTGACGACGACGAATGAAACGAGACGCCAAATTAATGTTTCCAGTCTCCCCCAGTGCTGCCCCGGGGCATCTTGAACCCGGTGCCAAATGCTTGACACTTGTTTCCAGGCTCACCTTGTCCCTAATAAAAGGACTTGTTTGCATAGGCTGGAAAAAAATGACCCCCCAGTCCACTCCAGTGGGCAACCTGCTTCAAAATTAAATAGCCAGAGCGCAAGGAACAATGAGAAAATCACTATTTAAAAAAAAAAAAACCACAATTAAAAAAGGCTGTAGAGTGGGGTCGGTGTTGAATGAAGCCGTGGGCTGGTTTCAAGGTTGGATTAAATGTAGGGAAACGCTCGTTGGCCAAGTTGGGCTGGTGTTAAACTGGCTGTTCACATGAACTGGTATAATTTATATGTAATAATGCTCTTTGCCTCGGTAAGCCTCACCGCCGGAGCTATTAAGGATTAAAACCCAAGAGTTTGCAGACTGGTTGGAACTGTTTGCCCTGCTCCTTGAGCTCGGATAATCTCCAGTTTGGCTCAGACAATTTCAGAGATTTCAGCTCTTTTCTTTTCCAGTGCTGCTCCCCCAGCATCGCTTTCTCTCCGGACGGCGTACGTTCGGTCGGGGTTTGCTACCAAAACAGCTCTGCTATTTTTTTACTGGAAGCACCTGCCATCCATCAGCAAGTAATCCACTTTCTGACAGCAGACACAAGTAGATAAATCCTTATTTGTTGGAGAAATGCTTTGGCCAAATAGAGCAGCTGAATTATTTTTTATATATAACAGAGTCCATTCATCTTTATGTAGCGCCGGGGTTGGCTTTGTGGGGATGCAATTCTCCTCCTCTCACTTTGGTTAGTGAGTAACTCAACCCTGCTTCCCTCCAAAGGATTATTTATTCCCCTAAGTCAATCAAAGTTTCCATTTTAACCATGCTAATTGGGGGTTGAGGTAAAGAGGGAGGAAGCTGAGGCGTGGTACTCATCTTCCCGTCAGCCTGAAAAATTAAAATTGCCCTTTTTTTTGGGTAAATAATCTTATGTAGGCAGATGGAACGTTGCCTACAAGCGGTGTGTGGGGCTTTTTTTTTTAGGCAAAGCTAGGAATTGAAAGTTTATGGTGCTAATCTGCCATAAAGCACTGGAAATAAATAAAGCAAATGGGAAAACGATATAAAAAACCCCTGTTTTTCTGGACTCTGGTCACAGAGATGAAAGCAAGTTGTTGGGTTATGTATGGCACCCAAACTGTTGTGTTCACTGATCTACTGAAACCACATTTTTTTACGTGATAGAATTGTGTATAACTTCATTTCTGATCCCCCTCTGGCTATTTCCTGCTCTTGGGGGCTATTTGTTTCTCTCCCTGTGTTGTTTCTCTGGCTTTTCTCAATGTACTTGTCCTCGGAGTCATTAGCCAGACGGATGGTGTCTCCTTTACCAAGTTCTTGTAGAAAGGTTTCCTCTCTAAATGTTAACTGGGCACATCCTGGTCGTGTACATAAACTGGGCTGCTCTTTCAGTACCCACTCCTGGAACCCAAATTTTTCTTGTTTTCACTTAAAAGGGGGAGAGGGAAAGCATTGAAAAAAAGATAACAAGAAAGGATGCTTCATTTCACTAGAAATTCTGAGTATTTCATACTATCCATGAGCATGATATTTCAGCCACAGTCAGATGCCCACCAAAGGGATATTTTGGAGATTTTTGTGACTTTACAAAACCCATGATTTATTTGTCTATTTGAAGAAAACCTCCTAGAGAAGAGGACTGAGGTGTCCCTGCAGTCACTCGTCCCTCGTCCCCGCTGGCAGAGCAAAGAGACCCCAGTCTTATGGACCACATCTGCTAATTATACCCCACTCGGGGACATCTCAGGTTTAAAAGGCTCTTAGCAAATTCCCAAGTTGGAGTATCTGTTTCCTTAACCTGATAGATAGAATTAATTAATTTTTCATTACATTTTCCTTAGACCTAAGGCATTTTCGACATGTCGCGTGTAATAAAGTAATAGGGCAGTAAGTAACGGACTCGTCACCACTTAAACCAATTAAACAACCCTTTGCTTTGCTGTCCTGGTTTTTAAAAGCATGTCTATCAGGTGTCTCATCCCTCCAGACAATACACGACTCATTGAACAATCTTCTGGAATTTGGAAGGGGAGAAAACCAGCAGAGAACTGCAAAGATTGAGCCAGAACTTTCCAGCAAAGACTTTAAAAAAGCAAGAATCTGAAGTTCAGGGGAGATTTCCCCCAAAATCCCAATCATTGCTGGTTTGCAGGTTCTCCCCCTTCCAGCCCCATGAGTTTTCTATCTCCTCAGGTGGAAATGCCAGGGAGGGGGTGTCCTCTGGTCCTCAGCCACCCCTCCAGCCAACCACACGCCGAAGCTCTACATATATATTTGTTTATTTAAATTATAGCCCTGCAGCCAATGCCTAACGCTGGCCCTCACACACTATTAGTATCAGAATTAATTCTTGGACTTGGCCCAGAGAATAGATGAGTTTTATCTCAGCTTTGATTGACCTGATGCTAAAGGAGGGGTCTCCTCTAATATTTGATCCTGGCCGTATATCTCTGTGGTGGCGTTATAATTAGCTGTTCAACTTCATCGTGTGGTTCATAAAAAAGACATAGAGAGGTCATCATTCAGTTGGGGAGGATTTTGCCATGAGGATGTGGATAAATATTTAAAAGGCTGTGCTTCCTGGGTTTGGGTCATGACATCAGAGCTAAAATCTGCCATTTTTCTTTTTTTTTTTGCCCCCTCCTTATATTTTTTTTTGTGCTTGAGCCCAGTAAATCTGAACCCTTCACATTAAGCCTGTTGATATTTATGGAAGATCTCACCTTTTTCATCCCTGCTTTGTGATGGAGCACTGGAGGTTCCTAATCCTTATTCTGAAGGTGTTGAGAATGACTCCAAGGTATTTCCAGTCCCCTCCGTGGCTGCTCTGGCTCCTGTTTGCAAATCATACACACAGACTGTAAGTGATTTGACTTAGTCCCCTTTCAGGTTAAATAGAAAATGTTTGATGTTGAGCTTATTGCATTATAGATCTGACATAAATTGCACAAATGGACAGGAGAGGTATTTTTTTTCTTTTTTTTTTTTTTTTTTTCTTCTGAGTATTTCATACTATCCATGAGCATGATATTTCAGCCACAGTCAGATGCCCACCAAAGGGATATTTTGGAGATTTTTGTGACTTTACAAAACCCATGATTTATTTGTCTATTTGAAGAAAACCTCCTAGAGAAGAGGACTGAGGTGTCCCTGCAGTCACTCGTCCCTCGTCCCCGCTGGCAGAGCAAAGAGACCCCAGTCTTATGGACCACATCTGCTAATTATACCCCACTCGGGGACATCTCAGGTTTAAAAGGCTCTTAGCAAATTCCCAAGTTGGAGTATCTGTTTCCTTAACCTGATAGATAGAATTAATTAATTTTTCATTACATTTTCCTTAGACCTAAGGCATTTTCGACATGTCGCGTGTAATAAAGTAATAGGGCAGTAAGTAACGGACTCGTCACCACTTAAACCAATTAAACAACCCTTTGCTTTGCTGTCCTGGTTTTTAAAAGCATGTCTATCAGGTGTCTCATCCCTCCAGACAATACACGACTCATTGAACAATCTTCTGGAATTTGGAAGGGGAGAAAACCAGCAGAGAACTGCAAAGATTGAGCCAGAACTTTCCAGCAAAGACTTTAAAAAAGCAAGAATCTGAAGTTCAGGGGAGATTTCCCCCAAAATCCCAATCATTGCTGGTTTGCAGGTTCTCCCCCTTCCAGCCCCATGAGTTTTCTATCTCCTCAGGTGGAAATGCCAGGGAGGGGGTGTCCTCTGGTCCTCAGCCACCCCTCCAGCCAACCACACGCCGAAGCTCTACATATATATTTGTTTATTTAAATTATAGCCCTGCAGCCAATGCCTAACGCTGGCCCTCACACACTATTAGTATCAGAATTAATTCTTGGACTTGGCCCAGAGAATAGATGAGTTTTATCTCAGCTTTGATTGACCTGATGCTAAAGGAGGGGTCTCCTCTAATATTTGATCCTGGCCGTATATCTCTGTGGTGGCGTTATAATTAGCTGTTCAACTTCATCGTGTGGTTCATAAAAAAGACATAGAGAGGTCATCATTCAGTTGGGGAGGATTTTGCCATGAGGATGTGGATAAATATTTAAAAGGCTGTGCTTCCTGGGTTTGGGTCATGACATCAGAGCTAAAATCTGCCATTTTTCTTTTTTTTTTTGCCCCCTCCTTATATTTTTTTTTGTGCTTGAGCCCAGTAAATCTGAACCCTTCACATTAAGCCTGTTGATATTTATGGAAGATCTCACCTTTTTCATCCCTGCTTTGTGATGGAGCACTGGAGGTTCCTAATCCTTATTCTGAAGGTGTTGAGAATGACTCCAAGGTATTTCCAGTCCCCTCCGTGGCTGCTCTGGCTCCTGTTTGCAAATCATACACACAGACTGTAAGTGATTTGACTTAGTCCCCTTTCAGGTTAAATAGAAAATGTTTGATGTTGAGCTTATTGCATTATAGATCTGACATAAATTGCACAAATGGACAGGAGAGGTATTTTTTTTCTTTTTTTTTTTTTTTTTTCCCCCTCGCAAATGAAAATTCCTTTTAGGTCTTGATGATCAGCTGCACTTTAAATGAACCTGAATTAGGAGGTCATTTTTCTTTCTGCAGAAGCAAGAGTGGGGTGATCAAAAAAAATACTGCCTGTGAAGTGGTGGGGTTTATATTGTGTCACAGTTCTAAAACTTCAGCTTTTTTTAGGCTCCTGTATCTTTTTGTGAGATTGTAAAAATGCTATTTTTTTTTTCTATTGCTACTCTACCAAAAAAAAAAAAGGGTAGTTGGAAATCCAAATCGTCATCTTCTGCCTCTTCCTGGAATCATTGGGTGATACCCCAGAGCTACAAACTTGCTTTATTGTACAGCAAAATTGAGCTCCATTTTCCTTCCTCCTGCTGAGCTGGAGGCGATGCCCCGACCTGCCGACGGGCTGGGAGCTCAGGGGAAGGGGTTGAAACTGCTCCAGGTTTATTTCATATTTTCTTTGGAAAAATAAAAATGATGTATTTTCAATGTTTGGGGAGGGAGGTGAAGAAATCTCAGCGGTGAACATCCCTGTGTAAAAAGCAGGGTATTGCCTGGACATCAGTACAAATCCTTCCTACATCCATGCTATTTTCATTACCAAATGGGGTAAGAAAGCCTGATAAGAAAATGAGCTCCCTGAGGAGGTTCTTCTTGCTGCTTTTATATATATATATTTTATTTTTTTCTATAGCTATTTGTAAGAAAAGAACCAGAAAAACAAGATAAGAGCGGAGGTTTGCAAAGCCAGCATTAAAACCATGAGCTAGTGGTCAAATAAATAAGGGATGAAATCAAGAGGGGAAAAAAAAAAGGCTATATTGGTATTAAGCAGTGAATCCTGGACCATAATAATCTCAAATTGCCAGGGTTTGGGGCTTCAGTAGATGCTGAAATTGCAGTGATCCTTATAAAAGTGAATAAAGAAAGAATTTGTCAATCCTGCTGCAAATAGACTGCTCCTGGGAGGAGTCACACCAGCATCTTGAAGATCAGATCTCAGCTGGAGGTTTCAGAGGTGGGAATTCCCAGAATAAAACTTTTACCTGCAAATTAGGCAAATTTTGGAGCCGTGACCTTAGAACTCTCTGGTGCTACATTTCTGCATTTAATTGCTCTCCGTTTTTTAGAGCGTTTAATCCCCTCTCGTGCAAAGTGGGGAGTTAATTTGCTAGCGTATTTATTCTGAACAATCAATTAGCTCTAATTAATTAGTTATAGAACCAAATTCTGGGTCCTTTTTTGTTGTTGTTGGTTTGTAAGTTTACCATTCACAGGAAAAAAAAATCCCAGTGCCAATATAACCCAAATGAAAATCTATTGCTTCTAATTTGAACTCGTCATTGAATTTGAACTCTTTTGTTAATAGGGTATAAAAATCTCTCTGGAGTAGAGTGGTTTTTTCTGATTTTAATGATGAGTCTAAATGTGATTGTGGACTTCTCTTTATAATAGTCTGCAGTTAGCAAGGTCTGTAAATTCACTAAAAACATGGGAATGATTCATTCTTGAACCTTTTCTTCTAAAATCGTAGCTTTTTGCACTAGTAACTCCCAGGTTCAGGTGAAATTTATTCTTTTATTTTATAAGCTTTTTACCTGTCCAGTGGAGTCTAATTAACACTTGAGGCCCAGGAGTTGTCTCGTTAAAATTGTGTAAAGTGAAGTGTGGATTTAGGTGCTTGTCTGGATAAATGAAGTGATTCCCTTTAGATATAAACAATCTATTGCGATACAAGGCAGCAGTCAGATCGTTAAATTGTGTACTAATAATTATACTCTGCATCCATGGAAAGATTTAATGGGGGCCATTTATCTTCCTATATTTCATAAGGAGAGAAACAAAACTCCATACAATTTCTCCATATTAATTTGGGGTTGTGTTTGTTACCATCGAGATGCTCCAGCCAACGAGTTGCTTTTGCCCTAACGCTTATTTATCCCACATGGAATTTCCAGCAAATAGATCACATGGGGTTGGAAGGGACCTCTGGAGATCATCTAGGCCAAGTCCCTGCCAAAGCAGGGCCACCCAGAACAGGTCCCACAGGACCATGTCCAGGTGGGGTTGGAATGTCTCCAGAGAAGGAGACTCCACCACCTCTCTGGGCAGCCTCTGCCAGGGCTCTGCCACCCTCACACAAAAGAAGTTCCTCCTCGTGTTGAGGTGGAACTTCTTATGGTCAAGTTTGTGCCCATTTCACCGGGCACCACTGAGAAGAGTCTGGCCCCATCCTCTTGCCACCCACCGTTTAGATATTGCTCAGCATTGATGAGGTCCCCTCTCAGTCTTCTTTTCTCCGGGCTGAAGGTCTGGAGCCCAGGTCTCCTGAGTTCTTCTCACCTGGGTGAGTACATCACCTCAAGTCCTATTTCACATATCTCCAAATAAAATGACACCAAGTAACCTTCCCCAATTACTGCTGTCACCAGGATGGATGCTCTACTGGTTTGGCTTGGTGTCCATCACGATGAGGTAATGGCCTGATGTGTGGTGCTCCTTGAAGCACCAAGGATGGTCCTCCAGCAAGCTCGGTTGGTGTGGGCCTCAGAGAGGCCCTGGTAGTTGGGATTTGCACCTGGTAGCCATATGTTATTTAACTAATGAGTCAGGGAAGTGCTTAATTACCCTACTGAGAAAATGAGACTTCTAAAGAGTGAATCCATGCTGGGGCTGCTCAGTCACACCTGACCAGTATTGTCATCTTCTGCCTCTTGCTGCCTCAGAGCCAAGGTTTCCTCTTCTTCACTGGTGAGCCTCCCGCTGAGATGGAAACCATTAGAAACCAAAGTGATTTTAATTTAATTAGCTACTCATTTGCATAAATTAGTTTACTTTGCACGTCAGCCTTCTGCGTCCGGGATCCTCCTTGGTCTTTTTAATGTCCTTTGAGGGAAGAGGACTCAACTCTCGTACTAATTAGGTGTTACAGGTGATGCCTTGGTAAACGGTGGCTGCTGTTGAAGTTGCAGAAGAACTTGGAACACGCAGCTTCGTTAGAGTTCTCGTTACGATTAACGAGTTGCCTGTTGCTTCCGTGAGCCAAAGGGCGAAAAGATGCACAAACTGAACTCGCTCGACATCGTTAGGGCTTCTCATTAACAACATCCAGGAGGCAACATCTGTCTTTTGTGCAGAAAAAGGGGGAATCTTTAAGTCCAATTACCGCAATTAACGAGTTACATCTGAGAAGCATGATTTTTACTGCTGGATTTGGAGGATTACAAGAGCCAACTTACTCTGCGCGTCACACCAGCTCCTCACCACCACAGCAAGTATTTACTTCTCCACCAGCCCAGGAAAATCAAACAAGATGAAGTCAATTGTATTAAAAAAAAATTAAATACCTTATTTGGGTCCATTAGAAACAGCCTGGATGCAATTTTCCATGGTGGATCTCTCTTATTTTATGTTCTTACTATATATTCTTCCCGTCACGGTGCTATCCCAGGACTCAATCCAGATTCCCTGGGACAGGAATGGGATAAAAGTCGAAGAAAAGGGGGCCACAGATGGGTTTTTCTTCTTTGCTGGGCGCCGCCGGTGTTTTCAAACTGGGGGAAAAAAAAAATGATTGGAGTTAATTTTAGCTTGGAGTGAATTTTCCCCCATTGCTGCCACCTTCATTTATTAGAGCTGGGCATTTCTCAGCGTGTAACAGCTGGGGGCACGCGTGGAGCATCAGTGTGTGCATATTCCTCCCCTCCTACTTTGGAAATAAGCTTTTTATTATTATTATTAAGGGATGGAAGTGGAAAAAAAAACAACTTTCCTATTTTAATAGCCTGATTTGAATGTTGGGCTCGGAGAAGATTCAATCAGTGGGGCCAACTGTATCTTCTGCTCTTGCTCTGAGATACAGGGAAGCTTGAAGGCTATTGAAGAAGACTTCCAGCTATTAAACTGGAGCTGGAAGAGTGAGAATATCTCATTGGTGATCTATTTTAGCTCCTATTGAGCTTTATCTGCAATTCTCAGCCTTAAAGGGTGTTGGGGAGTCCCTCCCTCCCCAACCCCATGTTGTAGGTCTCAACTGGAACTTACTTTTAATGACCAGGCTGTTGGCGACTGGTTTTTGGGAGAGATTTTGTTCTCTCTTCTGCTCCGTCGTGTTTTCCTTGCCTTAAATTAATTAAAAACGTAAACACAATTATTTGAAGTACTGGAAAACGGAATTAAATGAAGTACAACATTTCAGCAGAGCTGCTTAAAGAGAGGAATCTCTTTCTGTTGAAAAAATTAATATATTTTGATTTTTTTTTAACTCATTCCAAGCTGGCAGGAAAACTCCACAAAAACTTATTTTGGGGGGAGAAAAAATGAAATACAATATTTATTTCAGCTTGTTCAGTGACCCATCTGAGGGCTGCTTTCAGCTTGAGGGAGTTGGGAATTAAAATAGAGGAGAATGATGAAAATGAACTGCATTCCCCCAACTTGGCCAATGCTCTCTGCTCTTTGGTCTCGCTTTCTCCCTCAAAAACAACCAAACTGAGAGTCTCCTGCCAGGCAGGGGCCACGGAGTCCAGGTTTTCCTTATCTTCTTGGAATACCTGGTTTGGGTGTGGTTTCTTTCCCCAGGAAAATTTACGTTTCTCTGTGAAAACTTTTGGGTTTTGCCAAAGAACGTGCTCCATCAAGAAGTACCATCAACAGTAAATTGCAAACCTGCTGCGGCTACGAGTCCTCCTTGGGGAACGAAGCCCGTGAGATATAATTTAAGGGTTTTTAGAACGTGTTTAGAAGGTTTTTTAGAAGTTCTGATGCTCCTCCAGGAAGAACCAGTGTCTGGGAAGGGGACTGTGAGTTCACAACTCAAATCACACCCAATCAAAACCAGCTGTGCTCTACCTACCATCCCCAAATTTCACTATAATCTCCATTTTTCTTCCTCTAGCTTCTCAAGGTGATTTTTTTTTTTTTATTTCTCCTTCCAGGGCCCAACCTCCCCAAGGCTCAGGTGAAAACGGCATCCCTTGGCTTGGCGGGGAAAGCCAGGTCACCTCTGCTGCCCGTCTCGGTCCCCACGGCCCCGGAGGTCGCGGAAGAAGGCCACAAGCAGACGGAGGACGCCACCAACGTAAGACCCTTCTTTAAAAAAAAGGCTCCTAAAAAGTTCTGGCAACCACTAAAACTCTGCTGTTGACTTTCATGGACTTTGGGGTGTGTGATAGAGGAGAAGAAGCGAGAGCTTTGATTATTCTCCGTGAATATTATCCAAGGGACAATTCTCTCAGCCTCTCCCGAGCGCCCCGAGATACCAGGAGGAGAGAAGGAGGGGGGGAGAGGAGCGATAAGGGCAGAAAATAATTTTGGCAGGAAAAATGAGTATATAGTAATAGCAGATAATGGTGAGAAAAATAACATTGAAGCAGCAGATAAGCGAAGGGGTGGAGAAATTAGAATAATCTTTTCACTCCTATTAAGGCTCTCTTAGAGAAGGGTCTCGCCTGAGCCAGAAGATGAAACAGTGCAAAAGAAAAGGAATAAGGAAAAAGATAAATAACATTAAATACGTGTTGTATATCACCTCTTTTCATCTACCTGCATGAGAGAATTTTTCACGAGGCAAAAATAGCAGCGGTTTGTCCAACATCTTTAGAGAATCCTTTTGTGCCTTCAGCTTGGCTAAAGGGAGAGACAAAAGATTTGTCGTTAGAACAGCATAAAAATACACTTCTACGTAGAGTGGCAAGAAGGATTCTCACATTTTGTTGGGAAAGGGGGATCCAAGATGATGGAAGAGACATGGAATCTCCTACTGGAATGGGAACAGGAAGGAAAATGCCCTCCATGGTAAAATTAGTGGCATTAGGAGTAATTAAACATGGGACATAGGATAACACAAAGTGTGATTTCAGCTCTCAGTACCATATTTTATCAGAGCAGCAGGATTTAGCTCCCAGGAGAGATTTGTGGATCAAGTATGAGGGGAGATACAGGCAGCAAGCTCTTCAGGTGGTCAGAATTTGGAGAGAAAGGTTAAAATTGGGGAATATTTTTTCAAGTTTGCTCCGCAGGTGTTCTTTGAAGGTGCCTTTTCCATCCCACCTTGGGGACTGCAGGGCTTCTGCAGCACTTTCAGAACTTGTACTGGGTAAAAGGCAGGTGTGGTGCTGAGGGACATGGGTTAGTCCACATGGACATGGTAGACTTGGCCGTGTTGGGTTGATGGTTGGACTCGATGATCTGAAAGGTCCCTTTCAACCTGGACATAGAATCATAGAATTGTCTAGGTTGGAAGGGACCTTAAGGACCATCCATTTCCACCCCTGGACACCTCCCACCAGACCAGGTTGCTCCAAGCCCCCTCCAACCTGCCCTTGAACCCCTCCAGGGATGGGGCAGCCACAGCTTCTTGGGGCAACCTGGGCCAGGCTCTCACCACCCTCACACCAAACAAGTTCTTCCCCACATCTCATCTCAATCTCCCCTCTTTCAGTGTCAAACCCTTCCCCTTCATCCTATGGCTCCCCTCCCTGATCCAGAGTCCCTCCCCAGCTTTCCTGGAGCCCCTTTAGGGACTGGAAGAGGCTCTATGGTCTCCCTGGAGCCTTCTTTTCTCCAGGCTGGACACCCCCAACTCTCTCAACCTGTCCTCACAGCAGAGGAGCCCTCCTAGCATCTTTGTGGCCTCCTCTCAACCCACTAAAGGTGATGGTGGTAATTCCCAACCACCAGCAAGGGCTGAAAAGTTCAACTAATTGCTGTTTTCCAGCTCATGTGTTGAGCCTGGAGTTACCCAGCTTCTAAGCGTCGGTCCATCCTTGAAGGCCCCAGGTCCCTGAGGACCATGCAGGGAAGGTGTCCCAGTAGGGGACCCCAGGATGTCCCTGCCATGTCCTGGGCTCTGTGTAGGGGGGGGTTGGCTTCCCATCCCGCTGATCCATGCGTGTTTGTTCACTTGCAGGTTTACGAGCAGGATGATCTGAGCGAACAGATGGCCAGTTTGGAGGGGCTAATGAAGCAACTCAACGCTATCACAGGCTCAGCCTTCTAACAGCTCTTGATGAAGCGATAATTATCCCGGAGCATTGCAGCAAACCAGGATTTCACGCCTACCACCCACGTCCACCACCCCATCAAATCATCTCCTCGCCGGTACGCGCAAGGAAAACGCCTGCAAAGTTCTAAAAGGAATGATAAAATGAAGAAAAAAAAGGAAAGAATATGGATGGAAACGTGCCGGAAGTGTAGACCTGGCGTCTCAAGCGATGGAAGGGTGGCAAGGCGCGGTGACATCACCACGATGTCATAGCCAAGGCCACCAGCTTGCTCATGTTGATCTATTAGTCTTCGTAGAGCTCGAGTTGTTCCTGACTAACTCATGTTTTACTCCGTAGAGGTTGGTAGCTCTTTGTCTAGGTCTAGTCTTTACCTCATGCAAGTCTGTTTTTGAAACCTAGCCCACACCGTTAACGAGACGGCGCCGTAGGTCACTCGTTTGGGTTTTGTTTTTCTTTAAAAAATAGGCAATTCCTGACTGTGAAAAAACCCGTAGGGAATCATCACCACCACCACCAAAAATCTGGAAGTTCTCCCCAAACAGCACAAAAGGGACAAATCACTAATTTCTTTGGTTGTCTCCATGGCTCATCTCTTCGAAGTCGGGGGAATGGGGGGGACACGAGCTGGTTGCTGTTGAATTCCACCATTTTAGCAAATCCTCCCGTCGTTAATGTTTTACATGTGGCAAACAGAGAACCCAGGAATGTCAGAAAAAAAGAGAAGAACACAAAAAAAAAGGTCCACATTGGTGGCCCACTTGGAAAAGGAGGAGGTAATATGCAATTTTCTCCGACACGCCGTCATTCCGTGCTTAAACCTGGCATCAAACAGGGGTGGCCTTTGTGAGGGACCACCCTACGATGACACCGGGGCCACCGGAGAGAGAAACGGAGCTGAAGTTTCCCCCTGGGGATGGAGGACCCCTCCACCTGGGATGAGGATGGGCAGAGGATGAGGATGGGCAACAGGCTCAACAAGCCTTGGAGAGGAACCACGGAGTGAAGAACCCCTAAATTAATTAGGAGGGGCTTTTCCTTAATAATTCCTGCTTGGGATGGGCAGTATTCCATGGGAGGAGGGAGCAAGGAGCACGGAGAGAAGTAGGACACCCTGAACCATCCATCTTTAGGGATTCCCTCTCCTTGTCCTGGAGCTTCAGCTGGGCGTTACGGTGTTTATCGACAACCAAAACTGGTTGAATAGCCTAAATTTGCTAAATTT
Source organism: Calidris pugnax (assembly GCF_001431845.1). Classification (NCBI taxonomy): domain Eukaryota; kingdom Metazoa; phylum Chordata; class Aves; order Charadriiformes; family Scolopacidae; genus Calidris; species Calidris pugnax. The sequence continues at coordinate 282,419 of NW_015090817.1, forward strand.
CAAGCTGCATCCAGCGTTAATCCCTGTTTATGCAGCTGAATCACCAAAAGGCAGCTCATTTGCATATTTATCAGTTAGGAGGCTGCAAAACCCAATGAGAGAGTTTCAGATGAATTATTCCATTCAGCTCTTGCCTTTGATTTCAAGCTTGAGTGGGTCATAATTTTAAAAGAGCATGGAAAGGATAGGATCTTTACAACCTAATAGCTCCTTTTATTAGGTGGGTAATTATATGTGAATCTCCGAATAAAATATTTTGAGTAAAATGGCACCGCAACAGAAGTAATAATTCAGATTATTTCCTACGGCTGGAAAGGAAATCAGATGTCAAGGAAGGATTCAAATGCTTCATTAGGAACTCCAGTGTGTTTGTGAAAATGCCCCTTTAAAAATGCCTTGTTATTCAATTTACTCAAGTCTTTTAATGAAATACTGCTCAGGAGGGGCGGGGGAAATCAGGGCTGCGTGGAAGGCTGAGCTTCCCAGTTAGCATCACAGTTCTGAGAGATTTGTAACCCAAACCCTCTACTTAAAATAAAACGCACAAATCTTTCCCCATGAAAAGCCAGCTCAGCTGTTAGACCCTATAAAATCATAAAATCACCACCTCCTTTTATTTTTTTTCCTCGAAAAATAAAGGCTCAGCGCAGCTCTGACATTGTCGAAAGAGGAACAGAAGGTCAAACCTGTCTCTGGTTTTATCGGGGATGAAATATCTCCTTCCCCTGGATTTGCAGCAGGAGAGCTGGGAACAGGAGCTGCCCCCAGGGCCAGTTAAAAAACTCAATTATTCCCTTTAAACACCGAGGTTTTGGGGTTGTTTTTTTTTTTTTAATTTTTCCTTCACCTCCCCTGAGCTACTAAATTTGGGTGTCGTTGCCCTAAGGAGCCTTGGAGACGTTCCCAACCTTCGTTTGGGGGCGATTTTAGTGTAATTCCTAATTAATTAGTAAGCAGGCATCGCTTTTCAAATTTCACTTTACGTGTGAACTGCCTGACTTGCAAAACTCAAACGAGATTATTTTTTTTTAGCATAAATCTTCCCCGTCACATTTTGCTGACGCTCTATTTATTTGCATTGAGCTTGGCCAGGAGAATTCCTTTGGATTTTGATGAATTTTTTAACTGCTGGAATATTTGTAGCCCGTGGCTACCACCAGAAAAATGGGATGAGAAACCTGGGCTTGTGAAGGTTGCTGGTACCATGGAAGATCTTTAGCTGAGGGCTGCCCTAAACAGATGGAAAAAACCACCAGAGCCAAAAAAATATATATTTTTTTCCTCCCCCCCCCCTTTTTTTCTGCTTGAAGACCTAAAAATGGAGCAATATCCACGGGTCAAAAGGCTGAGGGCTCCTTAGCTCAACATCTTGAGTCACCATCCCTGGACGTGTTTAAGGGCCGTTTAGATGGGGTACTGAGGGACATGGTGTAGGGGAGGACTTTGTAGAGTAGGGTAGATGGTTGGACTCGATGATGCCAAGGGTCTCTTCCAACCTGAATGATTCTATGATCTTTGTGGACTGCTTAGATGTTCCCATCTGGGGAGAAGGTTCAGTCACTTGGGAGAAGGTTCAATCACTTGGAGAAACTCTTTAATTCTTGAAAGAGGGTGGATGATCTGCTTGTTCTCTTTGCCTGTGATCTTGATAACCTCACAATTTAGGGCTGGAGATCTCTACTGCCAAAATTTTGCCCTAGGGTTTGTGGTGGCACTTCTCAGGGAGTGAGGACCATCGCGTGGGACATGGCTTAGTGGTGGTTTTATCAGTGTTGGGTTGACGGTTGGACTCGATGATCTGAAAGGTCCCCTTCCAACCCAAACCATTCCATGATTCCATGATATCCCCTGTACTGGTCTGGCTGTTTGTCCACCCCCTTCTTTGGGAACTGGTGATTCCCAACGAAGAGGCAGCCAGAAACTGGAGAAGCACAACCATAGTCATGTAGCTCCGAGCAGGATTGACTTCTCCAGGTTTCCCCAGCAGGTTTGGAAATGCCTCAAAGGTTTCTCCTTGCCCTCCCCACGTCACGCAGCCACCAGCAATGACCATCCCAATGTGCTCTGGCCACTTTGCACTGGTAGCAATGGGGTCCCATGTGGCTTGGGACATGGTGTGTTGGATGTTGCTGTAAGATTCTGCCTCAAAGTGGCCGTTTTTTGCATCCACACTCCTCGAGCCTCATCTTTTAGCAACTTCAGTACTTTTTTAAAGGAGCATCTTTTCACCAACCTCTGTCCTCAGCCACCTCCTTAAAAACCAGCTTAGGTGGGATGCTGTGCATTGGGCTTGAGTCCCTCCTTGACATTTCTCCAGCTGAAATTAATTTTTCAAGTGTTTCTCCAGAGCTTCTGGCCATGTTTGTGGTCCATGCTCACTCGCTCTGGCATCTTCTCCCAAAACACAGCAGCACAACCCGGAGAACTCCAGGCAAGGTGATGGCAGGGCTGGTTCCCACCTGGAAGGATGGTGCTGAGGTAACGGTTGAGGCCACCTCGGGGTCCTTCCAGCCCTTGGGAAGTATCAGGCTTCTTCTAAAGTGGGAGCGGATGGTGTAATTCCTGCTGTAGCTCATCAAGGGTCCTCCAGGACACCTTCCTACCTGCTACCTAAGGCTGAATCCACACCCAAGATGCTCCCACAGGCTACCGGCAACCCGCATGGACCACCTTCAGCCATCCCCATGGTGACACCAGGGGAGAGCTGGGATGTCACCGAGGAGCTCAGAAAATCCAAAATAGTTGGAAAAGGAAAGGCTGGTGGGAAGAGAAGGCGGCGAATCTGCAACACGTCTGAGATGGATGGAAAAAGTGGAGTTCTTCCCAAAAAATCATGGCTTCGTAGATGATCCAAGATTGTTTTTCCTGTTGGCTTCATTTCCCCACGTCCCCCTTGGCTGCTCAGTGTCCTGTCTGGTGTCGAGCTGGCTTCTCGGAGGCTCCATGACCTGGTTTTTTGGGGTTTCTTTGGTGGTTTTTTGGTTTTTTTAACGTTCTCAGCGAGAGGCATTTGAACGCATCCTCATCCTGGGGCTCGGGGTGGCTGGAGGGCCCCCCTCTACCCCCCCCGGGGACCATCCTGCTTCACTGTGTGCTCTCCGTGGAATTCCTGGGGTGAGGAATCAGCCCCGGGAGGAGAAGGGACGATGCTCTTTTTATTCTTGTAACATAGAACCTCGGCGACTCCCACGTCGGCGAATCGCCGCCTTGTTGGGGACCGGGGTGGTTTTGGGGAGGGGTTGGTGGGGGA
>NW_015090817.1:285678-396433 GCF_001431845.1 Calidris pugnax
ATGATACAAGAGGGGGGGGGAATACCTGGCTGGAAAACCTCGAGCAGGCTGTTAAAGCTGCAGTGTCCCCATGGCCCCGCGCGCGAGGATTCGGGAGGGTGGGGCAGGGGGATGGTGTCACCCCCCCCCTGTTGTCACCACGTGTCACCCCCCCGTGGTCACACACACCCCATCCGGGCTCCAGCCTGAAAATTCCACGTCCTGGCACCGGCGAACGCCGTTCAAAGGGCTTTTGCAAGGTTAATTCCAAAATTCTTAGCCTCCTAGTGATACGTTTATCTGATAGAAATGGGTTCTACTACAGCTTTAACTAGCCTTAGTTTAAAAAAAAAAAAAAGAAAAGAAGAAAAAAAAAAAAAGAACCTTGTTGTTACAAAAAGCCTAAAGGTGGCATTTTGAGCCTATAAACAGTTTCTTTAAATCGTCAGCCTCTAGCATTGTTAACCAAATTAGAATAGTGACTGCAATATTTAAGTGTAAATCTTGTTCTATGAGAAAGGGAAACTTGCTTACGGTTTAAAAAAAAAAAAAAAGAAGTGACTGTTTCTACACACAATCTTGTATACTACTACGTGAGGAAAAAGGGGGTTTTGTAATGCACTGTAGAACAGTCTCCTATTCATTTTTTTATAGAAATGTTATTCCAATGGTGCATTTTTTTGTTTAATAAATAAAGTTTTGATACAAATTACCTCTCTTGGTCTGGTGCGTTGTGGGTATCGGTCCCTGTGTCCCGGGACAACCCCGCGGCTCCTGTCCCACCACGCGATGGTTTGGTCAGTGTTGGGTTGATGGTTGGACTCCATGATCTGAAAGGTCCCTTTCAGCCTGGAAAGGGATTTATTCCAGCAGTTGCCAAGACTCGATGATGAGGAAAAAAATGGGAAAATACTGGGATCCAACCCATCGCCGTCACCGAAGTCACACCTGGACACGGGATGTTTCCTCTGCTTTTATTTCCAGCCAGTTCCCAACAGGCTGAAGCACCAGGATGGATGGATTTGAGGGATCTGCAGAGCCTCGTCCTGCAAAAGAAGAAAATAAATGAATTTTGGCTTTTTCTAGCACCAGGCACTGCCTTACCAACGTCCTCTTCAGGAGGAGGCAGGACTTCGACGCATAAAAACACCTCTCTGAGTAAGTAATTCTATTTTAAAAGCAGTTCCCCCAGCTGAGGAGGCAGAGCTTGACAGCCCCACCAAAGCTCCAGCTGCCTTTCTGCTGAAATCCCAACCCCCCATGCCCTTCACAAAGTGTATTATAAAAATAATCTTTTTTTTTTTTCCTTTTTTTTCCCTTTCAAACATCAGAAACTGTTGCTTCGAAGCCATCCAAGTATTCCCCTGAAACATATTGTATTTTAGGGGATACGCTCAGGAACTGATCACAATGTTTTGTTCCAGTCCTCTTTCAATATGGCAAAGTATTTGGCTCTGCTATAAATATTTTGACTTTTTTTTCATGTGGCGTGCTTTAAAGCTACATATGTTCCAACTGATATTATAATGCCAAAGTCCAGATGTAAAAGGCAGAAGAAAACGTTCTGGCTCTGCTGAAATTGAAAGGGAGCAACCCAAATACCTTCACAATATTTCCTTTTAAAGAAATGTATTAATTTTTCATTTTTTTTTTACTCCAGTTTGCGACAAAAACAGGTTTTGGCTCCGTTGAGGAATAACAATTCCGTTTGCCAACAGCCTTAAACCAATATGCTCTGCTGCATCTGCTGGTGCTGGTGTCCCGGGCAAGATGTCCATCTGTAGCAACCAAGTGAGAAGCAACCAACCTTCCTTCGTGTCACCCCTGGCTTGGTGGCATGATGACCAAACACCTGCAGACACCTGGGCTTCATCCTGAGACCCCAAACGTCCCTCAGACAGGAGATGTTGTGCCCTGGCTGGGGGTGAAGCTCCAAGCAGAGCAACGGGTTGAGGTTCCTTCCCCTTGGACAACTCCTGTGCTCTCCCATCCAGCTGACCTGGTCCCTCAGACCACAATGAGATACAGTGGAGCTTTTATCACATGAGCAACAAACCTACTTCAGGTCAGGTGGGAACAAGCTTTTTTGGTGTACTTGCAGAATTTATCCATTTCTTGAGGTCTGCACACCCATTCTTTCAGCAGGTAGGGATGTCAGCTTTGGAAGCCCACCAGCCATTGTTTGAAACCGGGGGATGGTGCAGCACTTAATGCCACATTCCTTGTCATGTGGGAATTAATGTGAGTGGTTTTCTTACCAAGGAACTGAGCAGAGAGCGTGGACAGAGCAGGTGGATCAAGCAGTGGCCCCAGGATGTGCCAGGAGGATGCTGGTGGGACCACGACACGTGGCCTTGGGTGATGGCCAAGGATTTGCTAACGAGGGCAGTGGGAACCACATGGCAGATGTCTTCTTTAAGGCCTGACGTGTGGTGGCATGGGATGTCGGAGAGCCTGAGCCCTCTTCTTGGTGGTGTGTTAAACCCTTGATTCCTTCGCTCTCCCTTGTTGACTTGGAGGAACTTCTCAACAACACTGGATCTTGCGGAGAAATGGGGATTCATGGAGATGGAGTTCCAGTCAAAACCAGTCTGAAAAATAAGAGCAAGACAACAGCCTGGTGCTGCTATTTCAGATGCTTAATTGTTGGCTGTTGGAGATGGATTCCATGCCTTGTTTCGCCCCCACAGCCCCCCTGGGCTTTGATCATCACCCCACAGCTACCCTCAGGAAGCTTTTTCTCCCTCTCATCACCTTCTTTTCCATGAAAAATTGCTAAGGCAAATGGGAATGACTATAAAACCCTGACAATGTAAGGAAAGGAAGGTCATTTCTCCAACATAATGACAGTGCAGGTTAATGTGTATGTTAATTTTAAGCGTCTGGGCACAAGCTGAAAGAAGGGATGGATTATCTAATTTAACAAATTACAGCCTTTCTCAACTCCGCAATAAAATGCTGGGTTGGTTGTTTTTTTTTTTTATTTGGACAATACCAAATTTAATTTATCACGTTTGGACCATAAAGAAAAATTAAAAAAAAAAAAAAAAAAGAAGTAGGCATGTAAAATTCAGTATCATTTCATTCTGACAATGTGCTACTCGGCCTCCCAGCACCCTGTGCCAGACATGAATATTTGAGTAGCCAAGGAGGAGCAGCGTGAGCTGGGAACATAATGATGGGTGTAGCTTGAGCAGATCTTGCAGTGCTGGCACAGGAGGAGGTCTCTGCTCACCAGGGCAGAGCCCAAAAGGGTGGTGTGATGGGGGATGCACCAGGAGCCTCTTCCCAGGGGATGGTATTGGAAAAGAGGGCTCTTCCAGTTCCTCAAGGGGCTCCAGGAAAGCTGGGGAGGGACTCTGGATCAAAGAGGGGAGCCATAGGAGGATGGGGAAGGGTTTGGCACTGGAAGAGGGGAGATTGAGATGAGATCTGGAGAAGAACTTTGCTGTGAGGGTGGTGAGAGCCTGGCCCAGGTTGGCCAGAGAAGCTGGGGATGCCCCATCCCTGGAGGAGTTCAAGGATGGGGCTTTGAGCAATCTGGTCTGATGGGACGTGTCCTTGCCCATGGCAGGGGGTGGGACTGGGAGGTCTTTAAGGTCCCTTCCAACCCTTCTATGGTGCCCCACCACTGCTCTGCTGAACACACATGGACCAGGGATGGGGAGATGATTGAAGAGCAATGTTGGTCTCCCCACAACTAACTGCTCTGGTCCAGCCCTCTCTCCAGCCCTTGCACTGAGCTGGAATTCCCCCAAATAAGCAAGAAGAGGTGTTTTACCTTCCCTAAGACATGTGGACATCGTGTGACAATGCTTTTCAATCAAAAAAATCAAACTGCTTTTCAATCAAAACAAATATTATTATAGTTTCAATGACATTCCCTTCACCCAATGAAAAACTTTGAGTTTACTAAAAAATAATTTAAAACTTTTAAAAGCTAAATTTAATTGATTACATCTGATTAGAAACTTTCTGACAGATGGGGGAAAAACTCAAACCAAGGTGTGCAACCAGGATATCCTAGGAGGGGGACAGAAGTACAGCTAGATGCCTCCTTGGAGGCCAGAGGAGTTGAAATGTTCATTTATGGAGCAAGGATTTTAACGGCCCCGATATGTCGATGTAAACAAGGGGTCAAGGGTGCAACCCCAGGAGAGAAGAGGTGGTGGTGGCCTGGTTTGTCCCCACAGGCAGCACCAAGAGCTCTGACACCAAACCTTCTTTACTGAAAGATGGAAGAGGAGATGAAAAGCTCCAGCACCACAATAATGACTGGAGGGCTGGAAACGGTACCTTTCTGGGCCTTAAAATGCTCTGGTTTGTTAATTTTTTGAAAAAGAGGATGACAAATCGATTTGATGACAGTGCTGCAACCTAATGGCTGTTAAATCTGAGCTGAGGGGTGGAAAGGACCTCAAGTTCCTCCAGGGGAGGTTTAGGATGGATATTAGGAAAAAATTTATTCCCAGAAAGGGTTGTCAAGCCTTGGAAGAGGCTGCCCAGGGCAGTGGTGGAGTGTCCATCCCTGGAGGGATTTAAAAGTTGGGTAGACTTTGTGCTGAGGGACATGTTTTTGGCATTTTGGTCTGATGGCTGGACTTGATGATCTTAAAGGCATTTCCAACCAAAAAGATTCTATGATTCTACAACTAGGGCTGAAAGCTGAAGTAAAGAAAACCCAAATTAGAGGCTGAGACACTCTGTCCACGGCAGGGAGAAGGGCTGTGCCTCTGAAACCACCTGAACTTCTTAGTATCAATAACTACAAGTGATTGTTTTAATTTTAAATTGGCTGTAGGAGCTGCAATACATTAATGTCCAGCTAAAGGAATGCCTGATGCAAGCATAAATCTTCTGAAATATTTATAGCACACGTGTCTCAACATGTCCTGTATTTATAGGCAAACCATTTAAATGAATATCTGATAAGGAAAAAGACTATTAAGTTGGGAAAAATCTTCCCTTCCCAGCAGGGCTACAAGGAGTATTTGAGCAACTAAATGAATAAATCTGCTTGGTACTAATATATCAACGCTGCCTGTTCTATAAACTTTCCATGCAGGAGAATATAAATATCTGACAAGGAAATAATCCTATTAAAGAAGAAAATTGACTGCAACTTGGAGCAGGATAACAGGTCTTTGCAGCATTATCTACTGTGTCTTTGATTCTCTGTTCTTTTGTTCTTTACTAACTTTTTTTTTTACTAACTACTAACTTTTTTCCCCACCCCACCCCCTTCAACCTTAGGGAAGCTCTTGTGAGGACACCTCCACTTCAAGCAAAGCAGCCAGAAAACCTTTTGCACTTCTAGAAAGGACTCTCTGGCCAAGGAGGGATCTCACACAGCTTTTGGGGGCTGAAGAGATTATTTTATACCTTTTATACCTTTCCATATTGGACTGATCCATGAACTTACGCAGGGGTTGACGCGCCGATGTTATTCCCTGGATGGGGATGCTGGTGGGTGTTGAAGCAGCAAGAATAACGACGAGTGAGGGGATGGAAGCTCCTTTTCTCCCTCTCTCCAGGAAGGTTTTGAAGTTGGGCACAAACCCCAGCCACCTGCAGCAGAAAACAAGAGCTGGTTTAGGTACGGCTCCAACCGCAGCGTCAACGCTTTGGTGGCCATCAAATGCCTTCGGTCGCACCACGGGAGGAGGCACCCAAACTGCAGCCAGCATTCCAGCTTCCCAGATTTCCAGAAATGTTCCTATAGGTGGGTAGGACCAGGCAGCCTCCTTGCCTCCTGGGACACGGGTGAGGGGCTTGGTGACTGTTTCCCAGCCAAAACTTTCATGTTCAGGCCCAACTGGAATAATTATTGAAGTGCAGAACGAGCCATCATGACACATCCGAATAAAATTCAATACCTTGCCCCAGGACGTACCCTTCCAGCTATTGCTCTTTCAAAACATGCTCAGGAATCAACTCTTTGGAGCCAATTTTGTTTGCAGACATCTTTTTCAAAGGCAAGTTAATTGACAGGGAAGAGCAGAAGCTGCAGCCCGGCAGGGAAATCATCCCAAGGTGTTTGGCAAGCCCCCAGAAATCATAAATCTGGGTGGTGTCCTCTCCTACAGCTTGAGTCCCTCCGTAGACCCCAAAGCTCTGCTCAGCCTCTCCTAGAAGAGCAAATATGGAGGAAGCAGCAGGAGTTTAAGGCAGAAAGAATGATTTTGGCAATAAAATAGGTTACCAACAGAACCTTCTATCCAGTTACTCCTTTGAGGTCTTCTAAGTAGGACTGGTAAGGCACCCAAAACCAGTGAGCCCAAACCAGTGTGTCAGAAAGGGTCAACAGGAGAGAGGAAGTGCTCCATGGCTTGGAGACCATGGATTGTGGTGTGATGAAGAGGCAGGAGGTCAGGGCAAGGCAACTTTTGGAGTCATCATCACCTTAAAATGAAAGCCAAACCACAGCCTGAGACAACCTCAATGGACCTTTGTCATCTGGATTTTACTTCTTTTTAATGGCACCAAACCAGAGACCGGGGACAAAGTGACCTTTCTCTGTCTAAATCCCAGATCCCTGTAATGCAAAACATACCATTGTTGCTGTGAGCTTTTTTAGGTTAATTTTTTGGGGGGACGAGAGGAAAGATGGGCAGAAATAACCCTTTAGGTCAGGGGTATGAGAAGCTCCACGCTTCTTGCTTTTGTTCCTTGTCTGATACCACAGAAGTTGTTTGTCTAAGATGTTTTTTCACCTGCAAACTTCAAGATTTGAGGCTGTGTTCCTTGTCTGTGTTCCAGGGTCAAGATACAGCCTGTAGCTTTTCCCTATGGGCAGTGTAAAATCAGGTTTTCATGCCCTTGTATCTGTCTGACAGGTGGCCCCTCTGTTTGGAAGACACCCATCTCCCCACCACATGTCCCACCACAGAGGTCTCCACTCAGAACATCCCACATGTCACCCATGTGGAGATTTGACTGCAGCCTTTGAGTGCCTTTCAACAGAGAGAAATAAAAAAAGCAAAATGTGGGTTTTTTTTTTTGCAATGAGAAGCTTTGGAACTGCCTGTAGCCGGGGGTACCCCAGAGGCTGGTTTTAGGAAGTGAGAGGGATGAAGCTCGTTGCCGAGGTCCTCCATGAGGTCCACAGCTGAAATAATACCCTCCCTTTAAATTTTTAACAAGCAGCTCCGTGCTCCTAAAAACAACTCATCATTTTGCAGTGTTCCCTAAGATGAAGAACCACGTGCCTGATTGCGCTGTGGATGGGAAGTGCATGATGAAAAAGGGAAAAAAAGCACTCGTAGCTCCAGAAAGCCCAAATAATGATCTGGGTGCAGGTGTTTTGTAGGAGAAACTTCAGAAAGGATGGTGTGATAACTCAACTGTGAGATGGCAATTTAAAAGTGAGCTAAGAGAGGGAAACCTCCTGATGGATTCCCACTCTAGCTGGCCCACAGTTCTACGAGGAGATAACACTGATCCAAACCAGACGTTCCTGTGTCAGATCTTGGATGAAAAGTCTTGATCCTGCTTCTACAGCTTTCCCATCAACTTTGGTTAGGAGAGAAAGTAGTTCAAAAAACTTTATTTGAATGCTTTCCAAATATATGTGATGAACAGCAGTTGTGGAAATGACTGGACAAGGTAAATGCAGACCCTGATCCAACCAGCAGCCTGTTGATGCGTTTCACTTTGAAGCACACAGGCTTCTAAAGCATGCAAAATTAAATATATGCATAAGTCGCCTCCTGGGATCAAAGCTGAGGTGAGTCACGACCTGGCCCTCAAGCACCAGAAAAAAGGAATTGTTTTTAATTAGCCAAGAAAAAAGAGGCTGAGACAGCAAAGGGAGGAGAGCAACCGACATTGTCTACCTTTCTTTGGCTCTGCTGCAGCTCAAAGACACACCGTGTCCAAAAAAAAAAAAAAAAAAGTTGTTTTTTTAAAAAACAACCAAACCAAGCGATGCCAAGACTCTTTGAACGAACTCGTTTGGTAACAACCCAAAAGGACTGAGTGAAGGAAGGAGACCTGATGCTGGAGGAGATTTTTGAAGCTTGAGTGGAAGAGGGGAAGAGCTGGAACTTAAGCCTTGTTTATAGTAAATGCCTCGGACACCAAACCATCCTGATTCACTGCTCCAGAGCTCCGGCTCGATCTAAAAAAAAAAAAAGTTGTTTAGCTTTTGTGAAGGTCAAGTAAAAGGTGCTGAAGTTCTAATTTGGCAAGAAAGAAAGCCTGGAAGTATCCCAAGGGTGAAAGATGGAATCAAAATGAAGGGGAATGAAGACACAGCTACACTAAGACCTCTCAGAAGGGGAGGGCTTATTGCAAAGGGGAGACAACTCCAACCTTCCTTCTCTAAGTTAATGCTTAATTGGCCCCTAAATTTAACGTACAAGGGAATTGTTTGGGTGGAAAATGTGAGACAATGCTTGTGTAGAAATTTTTGTATATTTACTGGATAGAAATAAATATTTATTTGTATATTTTTTGTATGTCTTTATGGTTGGAAAACAGTCATCACTGTATTCCTGGCACATACAGACAACCTGAATTCAGCAAGATTATTTTGACAACTATAAACTTCAAGTGAATTAAACTCAAGTGGATTTCAGAACTGATTAGGAGGATTGTTTAAGGACAAGGAACTGCTGGAGAGGGGACAGCAGAGGGCTACAAAGATGAGGAGGGGCCTGGAGCATCTCTCTGCTGAGGAAAGGCTGAGGGACTTCTTGGGGCTTTTGAGTCTGGAGAAGAGAAGGCTGAGGGGGGATCTGATCAAGGCCTAGAAATACTTCAAGGGTGGGTGTCAGGAGGATGGGGCTGGTCTTTTTTCAGTGATACCCAGGGACAGGACAAGAGGGAACGGGCACAAACTTGACCATAAGAAGTTCCATCTCAACATGAGGAGGAACTTCTTTGCTGTGAGGGTGGCAGAGCCCTGGAAGAGGCTGCCCCGAGAGGTGGTGGAGTCTCCTTCTCTGGAGACATTCCAACCCCATCCGGACACGTTCCTGTCTCCAGAGGTCCCTTCCAACCCCATATCATTCTGTAATTCCATGATTGAAACCTGCAGCCAGATACGTAGATGCCTAATGGCCATTAAAACTGGTTACTCACCCCACACGGAAGGAACTCACCCCAACCAGAAGGACCTACACCGGTAAGGAATCAAAACCATTCCTTCCTAATGGATTTTCAGTAATGGGGATAAAATGTACAGCTCCCAAGGGATTAGAGTCAGTATTTGGCACCTTTGCTGGCAACTCTGGCCAGAAAAGACACCCTGGTGAGAAGGAGGTGCTGCTTCAGCTGCTTTTCCTGGGGGTCTCACTCATGCCTGGTTCTGGATGCATGGCCATGCTGCAAGGCCAAAGCTTGACACCCACTCATGTCCTTCAAGGGTGCAAAAACACTGGTTTTCCACCCGTAATTAAATATTTTTTAGAATTATATAAATATATACAGAATCACAGAATCTTCTAGGTTGGAAGGGACCTTAAAGATCATCTTGTCCAACCGGCAACCTAACTGACAAAAATAGACACCCACACAACAAACAAGGAGCATCATCACTAAACCAGACCTCCCAGCACTACATCAACCCGTCTTTTGAACACCTCCAGGGATGGGGCCTCAACCCCCTCCCTGGGCAGCCCATTCCAATGGCTGAGAACCCTTTCAGTAAAAAAATTTTTCCTAATATCCAGCCTGAATATAAGTATTTTTCATAATTAAATAAGCATGAAAACCCACAACATCTCTCTATGGGGATGGAACAAGGGGCTGAGGATGAGAAAGAATTAAGTGAAAGACTTCATATGTTTGTCTGAAATCCTATTTTACATAAAATGTGTATTTTAAAACCTGCCTAAAAACGAAGGACTGGGCTAGAATAACCTTTAGTTTAATTCTTCTTAGATTCATGCCGGATTATTTGGTCTGCCCTTCAGAGCAGAAGCCATGTCATTTCATCTCATCACCTTCTGAGATGCGTTTGACTGAATTTTACCTACAATCTTGGTGCAAATCTGTGACCATCAGAACTGGAGCAACCTGATGGGTCATCAGTGGGGTCCTGTCTTGGGAGCAGAGCATTTTTAGGTGGGGGTGAGCAGGGGTGTGCTGGCACCTTCCTGCAACAAACAGACCTGCTTTGAGGCTCATGGGCTTCCAGAGATGCAGGACCCACTTCTTCCATCAGGAATCCCTTCCACCAGGTGGTACCTTCAGTGAAGGAAGCATGAAAATCAGTGGAGAGGTTTAGAATCCTCAATTTTGCTCCTGTTGTAAACAAAAAGAAAAAAAAAATAGAAGAAAAAACAATCAGCAGGAAGGAAAGGGGCTGTGTTTCTGCTGTTAAGAGCTCATACAAAACATTTATTGTGAAATAAGTTAATTGTTTATTTGTTCCTCGCTTGAATTTACTTTTTTTCTCCCTGCTGCTTTACAACTCTGATCTGCTTTGAAGTAAAAGCAGGGTGGAACTACAGGTCAAGTCTCTGTAGGGACTTAGATTTAACAAATTTTGCTTCCAGCCCAAAGAGGTGATTAAGACAAGTCGTAGGAGCATTTTCTGGCCAGCTTTGTAAATAGAAATGAAAGGCTTTTGATAGCATTTTAAGGATTAATTTTTAGCGTGGCTCTTAGTATGGTAGAGATGATACTTTAGGATTGAAAATATGAATATTAAATATATTAAACCAATACCTTGCAGCAGCTTGGGATGCTTCTTTCCTGAGGTTACAGCAGGTTGAAGAAGTTGCAGAAGGTCTGCAGGAATTGTTGTTCCTGAGTGAAAAAAAAAGCCAAAACAAAACTTAAACTTTTTCTGGCTTCAAGGTGTCTTTATCTACTGCACAAAGAGAATGAGGCAGTGTAAAAAAAAAAACCCTCTTCTCTCCAGCCTTCCTGAGCACCAGGTGGTACTGGCTCAGCTTTCCTCTCTGCAGCCCTCAGAGGAACTCCTGCTGGCAATAACAGCCCAAAGGGCTTCAGCCTTTGCCACTCTCACAGCAGTAGGTCTGGAGAAGCTGCCAGGATGGTGCCAGCCAGGGGAACACAGCCAGACACTGTCACGGGCACTTTTGTGCCAAGCTGTTCTCTTTACAGCCTCAAATCCCCTCCCTGGTGCCAAGGGAGAGGACAACGGGGGCAGCCTCGGTCACAGCAGTTCATGCGAGTCCAGGAGATGTTCCTCCCACCATCCATCCCCACATTAACCTGTAATGAAAGAAAAACCATAACCGGGAATTTCAGTCCCAGTACAGATTCTCCTCAGCCTGCTGGAAAGAAAGTTTTCTTCTAGGTCTTGATCCCACGTCCATGGGAGTCAACTTGACTCTACTGAGTGACTTGAGAGACTTCAGACCACGTCTCTATTTTCTTCATGTGCTCATTTGGTAGTTTGGCAATTAACGTTCCTGGACCAGATTTTGGAACCAGATAGAGGTTACTTCCAAAGTCCAGCAACCCATTTTTCCACCTCCTCTCTCTGTTTATATTTTCCAGAAGTGACTTGACACTCACCATGCAGTAGGAGATCGTTACCAGTCGCAACATTTATTTTCGATGACATTATTACTTTGATATTTAATTTTCATAAAAAGGAATCTCTTTATTGCTGCCTTGTGGGGAGAAAAAAAAAAAAATTAAATAAAAAAGGCAGCGATTTAATTAACCAGTGACTCTGGCTTGAATATTTCATGGGGCTCTGGCTGTGAATTCCTGCAAAGTGAATGTTTTCAGACAACTTGCTTAAGAGCCTACTTCAGCTGATTTTGCAGCAGACACATGTTAACTGTTGTCAGAAATCATCCTGCTCTTGTCAGATGTCAGAAAGCATCCTACTAGGTAGCTTATTTTTCCCTTATCTCCCAACAATAGTATCTACAGGGTGATGTCCAGAAGTCTTGGATGCCCCAGTGAGTCCTGAGGGATGGGCACATAAACAAGCACTTAATAAAAGAGAGTTTACTCTGTTTCCAGCCCAGACAACCAGTGCAAACCAATGACAGGAGTTAAAAAAGAGGGAAAACACAGCTCTATTCCCATCTCTGGAGCTGGAAATAGAGCCTGGGTCCCCAGGCATCTCATCAGGTGCACTTCTTCCTAGTATTTGCTCCTACGGTCTCTCGTCCAGCACTTGATATTGAAAAAGGTGTTTGTTTGTTTTTTTTTCTACAAATGGCATTATTATAACCATGCCTCATTTCTGATTAAAGCGATTGCTTTAATACTGAAATCATTTGGCATATAAAAATGCTGCATCTTGCCTCTGTGACTCTGCTGGTGTTTTTGCAGCTACTCTGAATATAGTTTTAAAAAACCCTGAGTTTATTTCACCACCAAAGGAAAAAAAAACCACCACCCCTCTTTTTTTTTTTTCATCTTTTTTTGAGTACTGGGGAGGAAAGGCTCATGCTGTGTTGCTCTAAGTCTTTTTCTCACTTTCTTTCCCTGTTCTTTTCCTCCCTTCTTCCAGCCTGAAATATCAATTCTGACTTAGAAAACCGAGGCAGCCGATGGTGCTAATATAGACTGGTTGGTGGAGAAATAGTGGGTTTGGCTATAAATTGAGGGAAATAAATAGAGGACTGTAAAATATGATAAAACCCATGGAAGCTCCGATTTTTTTTTTTTTACTTTTTCTATTGTTCCCCAAAGTAAGTTTAATACAGACTAATTTCCAGTGCTGAAACGCAGACGGAAAGTCAATCAGGGAAGCAGATGAAGACGTAACCATTAATATTAACAGTCCAGAACTATTAGCTTTCACTGCCTCGGAACAGAAAGCAATCCCCAGTGCACAAGCTGGCTCACCTCCCACCAAATTTAGTTAGAGATTTATCCTTCAGTGTCCTCTGCACTTTCTGCATGGCGATGGCAATACGTCTAGCAAGGAGCACCGTTTCACCCTGGAAGAGAGAGAAAGGTGTAGAAAGCAAAGGTGGCCAAGCCAGAAATCAGCAAAAGACATTCAAAGCCTCCGTTAAGTATCTCACAGGGGGGAGCAGCAACACTGAGGACTTCACAACTCCACGGGGAGCAGCACAGAAGCAAAATCCTGGTGATTAATTGCAGCAACCACCTGATGTTGGTGGCCCCAGAGCTAGAGGAGCTTCTCATCACCCAACACCTCCAAGTCCTTTTCCTCAGGGCTGCTCCCCATCCTTCCATCCCCCAGCCTGTGCTGATACCAGCTTATGGGAAAGCTGTTTGAAAATTTCATTGCTTACAGAAGGAGGAAAAAAAAAAAAAGGTTTAATTTCAGCCTATTCATTGCCTTTTTTAGAAGGGGCATGAACTCTCACATTTCAGGACAAAGCTTCTTGGTGATACAAATATTGCCTTTATGTGGGTTATCCCACCTTCCACTGGTCTCCCTTGCATTGATCACAGAGAAAAGCAAATAGCAAACTGCCTGACCCCTAATCTGAATCAATAAATAAGAAAATGGATGGATATGCCTTTGCCATCCACAGCCTGGGCTTAGACCAGCATTTGCTGAGGCTGGTAACAGTGATGCTCTTCATCTGTCATGGTCTAAGGAGGTGACCGATGCCAGGTAGTGAGGAGGGATAATATCTCTCCATCAGCCCAACAGATGTAATTATAAGAAAGAGACAAGCGGGTCTGAAATGGGAGCAGTCATCTTCAAAGAGAAGAACAATAGCTCTGAATTGAGCTCTGTATCTGAATCAGTTAAACCATCTGAGAGGGGATGGGTACCTGTGAGCGAGAAGGGAAAGGCTGCCAGCCAAGAGAAAAAAGCAAAATCAAAATTGTTCTTGGAACTGTTAGAAGGAAAGCGTTAGATGTATCTCTGTTCATTTATTAAATTCAATTAGATTCCAAAAAAATAGCTATTTAAATTTTCCTCTGAGCTTGCTCAGAGAAGATAGTGTACATGACTAGGCAATTACAACGCCAAGCATGAGAAATTATATAAATTAGAAGAAGACACGTGAGGCGCCAAGAACAAAGGGCTCGGGGGACAACAGTCTCCTGAAACCCAGAGGGAAGAAAATGAAACCCAGGCAAATGAGCTCAGTGAATTCATTAGAATTGATAAAGGCGGCTGTAGAGAAGGGTAAAGATAAGACAGAAAGAAACAGTGGAAGTTGAGCAGAGGGGTGTCAGGCCCCAATCCTGCAATTTGGTATCTGCAGCTAAATCGTTCTTCCCCATGGGATCTGCCCTGTGATCATAAAATTTAAAAAAAAAGGAACAAAAATTTGGTCTGTCAAAACCATCACGGAGGTATTAAGTAAATCCAGGGGTTTGCTCTTACGCATCTAATAGCAGGATCAGGTGCTGGTATTACACCAAAATCTCACCTCTAAGTCGTGCCCGGTGGTCCAAGCGGCCCGTGGTCCATCTCATGCTAGTGATGGAGCATCCCCAGCTCCAATTAGGAACAATTAGCTGTGAGAGCTGTGCAAACTATTGCAATGTATTAGCTGGTGCTTCGTCAGCAGAAAAAGATAACACATTTTAATTGGTACCTCCCCAAGTGGTGCCTCTCAAATATTCACAGGATATTTACTGTGAAATGAGGCACAGGTTTCACAGACAAGATACTCTAACACAGGTAAGAAGCCCTCAAACTTGACTATAATGTCTATATTTGGGAAAAACTGGCTGATTTTCACAGCAATTTGTCGAAAACTACAAATTTGCGGACGATGCATCCCCTTCTTGGCTCTGTACTGTTTAAAGCCCCCCAAAAAACCCACAATGCATTAATATTTTACCCCTCTGCCTCCGGAACAAGGAATGTATTTTCTAACTATGCCTATATGGTCCTTGTAAAGGAGGTGAGTTCATGAGCCAGCACTCCCAGCTCCAGCCATCAAACCCAGGTTGCGGTTTTATGGAGCCACTAGACAAGAGCGTGATAACTCTGAAGCTCTCTGCCAGCTTCCAGCTGATGTTATTCTTAAATAAAACCAAAAGCTGCAATGCAGAGGCAAGGCCCAACGGATTTGCCAGCTGTTATTATCAGCTCCATCCCGTGAATACGGGGCCAAAAGCATCACACATCATTATTTATGAAAGTAAGTGAAATTTAGGTGTTTGGTATTTTTTTCCACCCCTCTTTTTCATCCCTGCATGTCTGTTATTCCTTGGCTGTGATTGCTTTTAATGCCTGTGTCATAATCCTTGGCATGACTGCCCATAGAGAGGTTGAGGACACTTCTGCAGACATCACTGGAGTTCTTTCATGAAAAAAAGGTCAATGTCTTCATCCAGAGAAGCCAGGTTTGATCCTACACCATCATCAGCTCTTCTGGTCTCCAACCATTTATCAGCTCACATGTTATTCCATCACAGAGAGGAGCTCTGTTAAGGAATTATGGGCCTTACATGCTTTGGAATATCTTCTTTCCAAGAGACAGTAAGAAAAACCCAACACAATGACCCAGTCATTGACCTCGCTATTATTTTTCCAATAAAGACTCAGGTTGCCCATCCACACATAAAACCCATTGGGCAGGAAACAATGCTCAAAAAATGCCAAAAAATGCAACAAAAGGAAGATCAATGTTCACCCAAATATGCGAGACAAGGAGGAAAACTTTCCTGATGGCTGCTTGAGCAAGGGAACGTTGTTTTTTTTTACAGCGTTACCCACTGAATTAATTTTATTTGCAGCATTAGCTTTATTTCTTCATTGAAAAGATTTCCACATGACTTGCGGTGCTTTCTCATTTGTCTGTATGTCTTGTCAGGATCTGACTTAATTACCTTCCCTTTCAATGTTTTAAAAACTAACCTGCCCTCCAGTCTTGCATGAAAGTTGTGTTGGCATGGTTACCCAACCCATTACTTCATGAGTATTGATTGGATTACTCCTATGGCTTGAAAGCCATAAATTCACTAATACTATCTGGGCACTTGAGAGTTGGAATTATAGCATAAGGAATAGCTTCTAACGCTAGAGATCCTGCCCAAAAAATGAGAATTGGGAATGGGCTGATGTAATTTTTTAAGGGCTGCTGCAAGAAATGCGGCGATGAGGAGGAGGCCAGCACATAGAACCCACGTTTAAATGCAGATGTTGGAGCGATCAACATCAGTAAAGGACACCATCCCTCAAGCTGGAGAAGACCCTAAGCAGTGCTGTGGACCAGACAGCCCACGAGCCTCCTCCTCTAGGTGGTCACCTAGAGCAGTCCCACCACCCCTGGCTCTTTCTTCTGGAGGTGCCAATTAGAGCTGTTGGCTGCTTCCCCTCCGCTTCTTGCTTTTGTTTTCCAGACTAGCACCTCATCAAACAACATCCTGAAGGGTGAAAGGCTAATGTTCTCATTGCACCACCACGTGTCAGCTCACAGTAAGGAGCTAGGGAGGAATTAACCCTCTGGTAAGACAGTTCCCGTGTGCAAGAGCCTTGGCTGCATAATCATTCTTGATTGCTATTTAGTGGTTGGAACGGAGAGCTGGTAATTAGGACTCCTGGGTACTATTTTCAGCTCTGTCAGTCACTTCAGCTGTGACCTTGGGCAAGCCACTTATCCTTACTCTCCCTGTCTAGGCCTCATCTTACCTAAGAAGACAGTGATAGCAAAAGCTGCTGAGAAAGTTGTGGGACTGACCCATAAAAGGGCTCCAACATGAAAGAGTCCACCATCTATAGCCACCCCTGTATCACTCATTTATTTTAGCCCCACACCACCCACTCCATGCCCCTTGTGAAGCTGCTGGATTGCAGAGTCCCTCGTGTGTGGACAGAGATGGTGGAGATGGATGCCCACCATGCTATGCCCAGAGGGGTGGTACTGGTTGGCCTCTGGTCTTGGTCCCTTCCAGCAGATATTTCCCAGTGCCAAAATACCCAGAGACACAGGCACATCCTCATCCCTGGAGGTGTTCAAGGCCAGGTTGGATGGGGCTTTGAGGTGGGAGGTGTCCCTGTCCATGGCAGGGAGTTGGAGCTAGATGATCTCTAAGATCCCTTCCAACCCAAACCATTCTATGACTTCTTCACTGCTCAGCACCCTGGGCATCTTCAGGACCATTGGCTTCCTTTTTCCTTGTGAACATCCAAAACACAGCTACTGCTCAACCTTGAAGGACCTCTGTCCTGAGCAGCTGAACCCTACAGGGTCTCCTGCAGAGGTCTGGCTGATCAGTGTTAAATTTTGCGTTCTTCACAGAATTTGGCACTGTTCTTTAGAGGCAAAATCTGTTACTGGATGTGGATCCCAAAATCTCTCCTCTGTTTTCCATTCCCGGAGGCAATCTGGAACAAATGGAGAGCCTTCATCTTGCTTCTCAGCTTGGCTTTACAGCATTTGCTCAGAAACTTTAAATTTGTGATGCCGGAAACGTGACGATGTGCTTTAAGCCTTTCAATGGTGCTGTTTTGAACAGTTGATTGTTTTCAGTATTTATCCCTTTGGCAACTTGGAAATGATTAGCTGAAGCAAATGTATTGACCAAGAGGCCAGGGCTCTTATCCCGTGTCGGAAGCAGCCAGAACACCTGATTCACTCAAACATTTTGATAAAGCAAGAGCTATTGCAGTGAAATTATGATGACTAGATGCAGACTCCAGTATACCATGGTAACTAAACTGCAGCAATTCATTATATTGTCAAAAATTTTATTTTTCTTGAAACTTGGGAAACTTCTATCTCCGAATAAATTTCCCTTCCGCTGTGGATCCTCCTCCAGCTCTTTCTAAGTGAGGTTCATGGTGAGTAAGAACCCCCTTGAAGTTTCATGACCTGGCAACGTCCCGTATCTCCTGTGGGGCTCATTGAAGATCCATTTGTGGAAATAGCAGTATTTCCACGGCCCAGATTTTGGTCTTACCATCTGCTGCAATATCTGACATTTGGGAGATGAGAAGCTGGTTTTGCAAAGAGGCAGCTGAGGGATGTAAAAACCAGCTGCGGTCAAAAGCTGAAGCCAATTTTCAACACACTCTTAAAATGAATTTTCTTTCAAGGAAATAGCAATTACACACCTCCCTCCTCATGGGAGTACCTGATTATCTCCTGCTGCTGCTGCCTATGTCATTGCCTCATTTCCTCCTCAAGAGGGAATAGAGGGGAAGAAACTGTTTTTAATGGAATATGAAGTGCTGGTGAGGCTTGTTTTTGAACTGTAGGCGCTGGCTGGTACCAGCAGGTCAGAGAAGTCCACTTCATGCTTGGAACACAAACCAAGGGGCTTTACAGTGGTCATTCATTCGTGTTGGACATCATCCCTGAGTTTGCACCAGCCCTCAGAAAGGAAGGTCTTCTGCAGAGAGGCCCTTTTTCCCTATTGCAGAAAGTTGTACTGTTCTGAGAAACCACTTAATCACTCTCAGCCTTCACCCAGGAACTTCAGTAGATGTTTTAATACCTTGGACCCAGACCGTTATGGAAGTTGAAGATAAAAACAGATCTTGCACCTGGTTCAGTAGACTCCAGATACGTATTGAAGTACCCAGGCTGACATATTTTATTTATTGATGTCTTGCATGGAAGCACTTCCATATTCATCAGCTTCTGAATGACTGATAGCTTGAATATTCCATTGCTGAAGTTCAGGAAAGAGGTGAAAAGGGATGTAAGAGATGGTGAAAAGGGTATATAAGAGATGGTGAAAAAGGTATATAAGAGATGGTGGAAAAGGTATGTTAGAGGTGAGGTGGGTGAGGTGACATTTCCTTGAGAAACGGAGAGGACAGAAGGAATTTCAGATTGTTAGATGAGAGCTTGTAACCAGGTAGAAACCAAAGGATGGTTCTTGGACTGCACTGACCAGCCATCAGTTTGTACCTTCACTCAAGCTACGCAATATCAGACCATCCCATTTTCCAAGCGTTTGCCTCTTTAATGAGGCTCACTTTTAATTGGCTCTTTTGATCCAAGGTAGGTGTTGAACAGGGCCAGGGAGAAAGTGACCTTCACGGGCTTTGGGGGATGAGAGACTTCATGATGAAGATGTATTTTTCTATCCCCGTTCTTTGAGGGTGTCCCTTGTGGAGGACCAGCAGCTCTTCCTATAGCTTTTCTGTCACTCTCTCAAGTGGGAGGTAATATCTCATGGCTGACAACGTGAAGGGCTGCAGGGAGGTCTAAAATAATGAAAATGTTTACTAACAAGAAGAAATCATCCATCATTGCCACTAGAGCTGTTCAAGTCTGAATTCCAGCCGGAATCCAGACTGTGCCAAGTACTAGATATTAGGTTCAGCGAGATGAATTTGTATTTAATCTTTTGACAGATTCTGGACAGATTTTGCAGAGGAATGGCAGGTGTGGCTCTGGAGCAACCACAGGGAAGAGCTGACATATCAAGGTTAATTCTTTCCGTACTGGCCATGCCTTGAACGAAAAGGAAAGAAAAGTTTATTTTTGCTAAATAAACCATTGCATTTTCTGGTCAGGGATGACAGCAGCTGCTCGTGACTCTCTGCATCAGCTGGGAAAAAGCAGGGTATTAATCACATATGGTGGGTCAAGAATCCTCTGGGCTTTCCAGGGCTTTCTGATGCTTTCTGACCTCAGAAACCCTGGCTCTTTGATAAGAT
Organism: Calidris pugnax; assembly: GCF_001431845.1. Taxonomy (NCBI): domain Eukaryota; kingdom Metazoa; phylum Chordata; class Aves; order Charadriiformes; family Scolopacidae; genus Calidris; species Calidris pugnax. The sequence goes on from NW_015090817.1 coordinate 305,156, forward strand.
GTTGTGGGCACGATGAGGGTGATAGCATTTTGCCAAACACTTAGGAGAAAAACAAGGAAACAGCCATCACTCGGGTTTTTTTTAGGAAGAAATCATGTCAAACAAATCTAATTTCCTTCCATGACAGGGTCATGGCCTTGGAGATAAGGAAGAAGCAGGAGATGACTACAAAAACACTTAGAAAGGCTTTTAGCACTGTATCACCTGCCATTCTTAGAAGAAAGAGAGGCAGAATGGTTTCTCCTGGGCTCTGCCTCGTGTCTGCTGGAGCCCGAGAGGAATTCAGGATAAAGACTTAGAGCGATAGTGGGTTTTTTTATCTGAAATGCATACACTTGAGAGAACTCAACCTGCAGGTGCTGTCGTCCCGGGGCACGGCACCGCTAGATTGGCTCACACTTACTTCTATTTCAGCTGGAGAAGGTTATGGTTTTGGTCCCAAGCAGGGTTTTGCCATGATTAATGCCTCTTTCAAATAAAGAGTCTTGTAACAAGGAAAAGCTTAGTGTAGCAGAGAGACTAGAGCTGGCTTTACCACATTAAAGTGGTGGAGACCCATCCTCTTATCCTCTTCTAATGCACTCCGGAGAGGATGGAATAGTTGGCTTAACCTTGAGCAGAGCTCTCCTTAATTGCACTCTTCTGCATAGTAAAATATCCAGTGTTGTTATCACTGCCTTTTTTCAGGTGGCACAGCAAAGTTAAACGACTCACCCGAGGTAACACAAATCAGGTCAGAGCTCCTATTCTGGGCTCCCCAGTTCTGGCTCCTGCTCCCACCACGAAACACCCCCAAGTCCTGGTTTTATCGTGATATCTCTATCACTTGCACCCTCCAGGATATGGGTAAAACACAACATCCAATATTCCAAGCAGCAAGTCCTCTATTAAATAGTGAAATTTGCTTTACGACCGCGAGGACAAAGTTCCTCAGTGGTTTTTTCCAACTGGTTACCTCCTTGGAAATTACTGGGTTTTTTTTTTTTCTGAGGCTATAAAGTTTGGTTTATTTCCTGGGATAGTGACATATACAGTTCACGAGGTTTTATGTATCCTTTTATAAAATGTTTTGTGCTCTGAACCAGCTAATGCATTATATTTTTGTCCCTCTTTTAGGGAAAAAAAATGACAGAAAAAGTTAACGGTACAGAAAGATGATCTTCCAACGTAATGATGACTTTTTTTTTTTACCAAAGTTTCAAATTTTAAGTAGAGTTTACAAGCCAAACCTAGGCCTTCAGCAAGGTCAGTGTCATTTTCTCAACCCACCTTGCCTTGTTCTGTTCCAGTTGCAGCAGGAGAGCACGAGCTGTGCTCCAGGAGCTTGGTTCCACCTGGAACCAAGAGAGAACTGGAGAGAGCCCAGCTCCTGTGCTTCAGGACTTCTCCTCAGTCTGCCAAAGCACAGCAAGAAGAAAGGCTGGGCTCCCAAACTCCTTCATGAGCCAGACAAACCAGACACTGATCTGAATCTCGGCAAAATAGCTGCGTACACGGAGTCAGAGCTTTACTGGGCAAACTGGGCGTTGTAAAACATGCATGCCAGGCTGATTCGGGGACAATGGAGAAATACTCTGAAGAAATACTCTGCATTTTGAGCTAAATTGCATAAATAGTGCCATTGATTTCAAACAGCTATGCAGACTCTTCCTTGTTGCAATGCTTATATTAAATCTAGCCTCAGATATACAAATTAACCCACCTGTAATAAGCAATTCCCCTTCTTGAAAATGAAGTGCGCGCAGCGTAAAGAAATGTTCTTTCTTGATGAAAGATTCATCAGCCATTCTGAGATACCCTTGGCACAGCAAGCCTTTGTAGGCTTCAGTATTGATAATAATCAAAGCTTCAGCTAGGCAAATACAAACAGGTTTTTAACCTGATAAAAACAATACAAATAACTGCAAGTGCACTTCCAAGCTCTGACTCAAAAATGAATGCTCAAAGATGGTTATTTCCCACTCGGCTTAATAAACAAGTTAGAAAAGGCTTTTTGATCTTTCCTAACCCAATTTAATAGACAAAACACCTTCCTTTTGTTTAACCAGGGCATCCCAAGCGCAAAACACAGATCGTTTTATTTATGCTCTTATCCCTAATAAAAACATCTTAATCTGAAGAGCAGCAGAGTTATGGCTTCATACCAAAATGTGATATAAAGCACGAACAAAAATAATTCTTCAACTGCGTATCACAATTAAACATAAATCTAGATTTATTTCCTCTAGCTAAATAGGCACTTAACGGAGCTAGAAGCCTAATTCTTCTCTGTTGCCTCTTCAGCTAATCAAGAGAAAGAGAGATATTTCTCTCTCTGGCCATGAGTCAAAACCCAACTGAGTTACCCAATGAAGGTCTCTTCATTGACTGCAGCGGGAGTCAGATGGGCCAGACCAAAGCTTTAGTTCAATATAGTCTCCTGGCATTGACAGCATTGAGTAAGAATCATTAATATTGGCTGAAAATCACTTTAGTTATCTGTATTTCTTACATGTCTCCTCCACTGGTCAATCTTGCCCCAGGTGAGTACTCGGTCATCTCCCTGGTCCTGAGTCGGGTGCTGCTGGAGCTCAGCAATACTTCATCATCAACAGGGGCTAAATCACAGACAGTGAGAGGATGCTTTGTCAGTACAAGTGGTTTTTGTTTTTTTTTTTTTATAGGCTTGATAGAGTGAAAAAGATTGTTTTAAGGGGAAAAAAAAAAAGAAAAAAAAAGAAAATTCATGCTGATAGTCCCAGGCAAACACATGTCTATCTCATATCCTACATCAGAGCAAATGTTCAAGAGCAGCTCGTGTTTCTCTCTGAATTGGCTCTGGGAATCACACACCCCCCCAGAGAAAGCTGCCTGCAGGCAAGCTCAATGAACTGATTTTTAACTTTTTTTTTTTTTTTTGACTAGGCTAATTTGAAGCCATTCTTCCTCCTTTCCCAAACTCTCCCCTCCTCTTAAAAATCTCTGCACATAGGCATTACGTAAGGGGCTTATATTTCAATGCTTGATTAAAAAAAAAATACCTAGAGGTAATTCTGGTTTGAAACAAGTTCACAGAACTGTTTTCTATCAGTGGCCCGTTCAAACAAAATGAAAATTAAATGTGCATGAGAATTAGGCATCAGTTCCCTTAAACTGCCATTTTATGACTGTATACTTTAATTGGACATTGCAGATAAATCCTTTTAAAAAGCTTAAAACCAACATTTTCATCAGCCCAGAGCAGCTCATGTTTTGTTCCAAGCAGCTGAACAAACACATTGGGTTTCTTCTTCCTCAAAGGTCTTTAAACCCTGCTCCACTCTTAAACGGAGCCGGCCCGCATGAATTAGGCAAAGCAGATCCACGTTAATTATATATTGACTGAAATGGAATAGACATAATTTCTTGCAGAAGGGAACAGATAGAATATGTTTTATTTGTTGTGGAAAAAATAAAATTTCAGTCCCTTTTCTGTTGCTGAAATCCCATGATGTTAAAAAATATATAACTGCAATCTTCCGCCTCTTTAGTTGAATTGAGGAACGCTATAAAGTTCTACCTGCACCACAGGTTCCTGGACCAGCCACCACAAAAACTCATTTGCTGGGGAACAAATCAAGTAGGTGGAAACCCAGAGACTGCTGCAGTTGGCACAACAAAACAGGGGAAGAGACTTTCTGCATGGCTGAGGCCAGACGCAGTTGTCACAGGCAACTAAAGCATCACACTTTATCCATGGCCATCTCACCAGAGGGCTGGGGTGGAGGGTTCTTCCTGCCTCCTCCTCCTCCTCTTCTTCCAGAACTTCACTGCACTGATGTGCATCTCTGGGCACTGACCCAGACTGGAAGGGCTTTCTTTCCACATCATTTTTTACAACCGATAGTTGGAACCACAGGGGAAATTGGGTTTTTTTTTTAAAAGGGATGGTGTCTGACTCGCTGTCAACAACCAGCAAACAAAAAGGGGTGAGGGGGCAAGCAGATCCCTCCAGAGTAACCCCATAAATCAAGAGTCAGGTTGTTTCCAGTCAGGGAAAACAAGAAAGCAGGAGAAAGCCAAGTGAAGCGTAGGCTCCCTCGGTGCTGGTTGGAGAACTGCTAACCGTGTCGGGAGATAGCACTCTCCTCTTCCAAGAGAATAATTGGACATGGCAATCCAGCTGGCAAGTCTCAAAGCCCAGGTACATCCCTCCACTGCTTCTCCTTCCCCCCCAACACTCTTCATTCAACTTCACACAGTGAAATGTGACGTATCCCATACCAAGCTGCAAATATTTCCATTTATTTTCCTTCCCAAACCCTCCTTTACCAATTATTCAATATTGAGGATTCATTTGTGTGTTGGTTTTTTGGTTTGTTTTTTTCCACTATGCATTTCAACCAAAGCAAAGGAGCTTTAATGAACTATATGGGTTATATTCAGCCATCCTGAATATAGCTTCCTAAATTTTAATTGGCTGCCATGAAAATATGGGTATCTGCATTGGTTTTTTGGTCTTCTGCAATGGCATTAGAAATTCTACACTAGAAATGCCTGTTTCTCTTTACTGGAAGAGCAACTTCGAAGCTATTTCAGATCTGAGCATACTCTCCTCCAGACCTAAGCCATCCCAAAATGTTCACAGTCCTGAAGGGAACAGTAAAGACCCATTTTCAGTTCTGCCTGGTTTCCACAGCGCCGACAAAACTCTAGGAAATGGAAGTTTTAACCATAAACCCCTCATCCCAAGGCTTGGTAACTCCCCAGCTGTATGTAGGATGCAGAACTTAGGGTTTGCTCTAAAAAAACCTCTAGATTTCAACATGGCTTTTTTTTTTCACCCAGATTTTGACAGTAAAACACAGAAAAGACTCAAAAACCTCAATCTGGGAACTCAGGCTTTCTATATGAATTACAGATGAGCTCAGGAGCTACATACTAACCAGCAAAATGAATAGAAAATCACAGAAGCTATTCAGTAGGAAATGTCTAAATTAGTAGCTTCTTACAGACGTGAGCTACTTGCTCAAGGCTGGAGAGAAATTTTCATATGGTTAAAAACCCAGTCTTGCGCATTTAGAGGGTGTTTAAAAAGAGATTAGTCAAAGTGGTTTTAAATGGACCTGACTAGAAAATAGCCCGTCTGTTTCCACTGAAATGTCCTGTATTTCTGCATCTGAATTTTTCCAAAATTGAAATAAGATGGTCATAATGTAAATTGCAAAATATCAGGACACACGGCACTGCGACCAAAGAATGAAAATTAGATTCCTCTGCGAAAGCAACACATCCATTTTTACAAGGTCACTTTAGTAACAGAAGGAAAGACAGAACGAGAAAGTCTAATAAAACTATTTCAGTTTGGCATATTTTCAAAACTAGCTTTTTTTTTTTTTTTTCCCCTCCAAAAAAGGTGTATCCATATGGAACATTTCAATTTAAGGAATGCTGGTTTTGTCCTTTTTTCTTGACTGTCCCTACTTAAAGGCAATATTGGCAGGCAGATTAGATGACCTAGTAGGATTTTATTTTTTTTTAATGCCTAGCTTTGATAATCCATGAATGATGACTATGTGAATTTGGCAGTTAGAGGTTTATCCTTCCGTGGTATCAGTCTATTCAGCCCCTCGCTTTCAATCAAATGATCAATAACTCATTAGGCAACACCTATTTAACTTCAGAGCAGCACGCGGTTGATGTCACCGGTTAGGAAGCAGCTAAGCGTGCTCAGAGATGGCTGCAGCCCTTCAAACAAGGAATGGAAAAACATTAAATTCTAATTTTATGGAACAATTTACCCGCTCTTTCGATGCTGCCCCACCTTCCTAACCAAGACCAGAATTTTGTGGGTTGTAATGTCTGAATCGCCTCTTTGTGACATTTGAAAGTCCCAGAAGCCAATGCTGTGTGTTCATTCTTGTGACACTTGTTTTTTTATTCCATTCCAGTCCAACACGATCCCACCTCTTCATATATTTATCTCGAGCACTTCTCACCGATAAGAAACACTTAGATTCCTATTCCCTTTTATTATTTTTTTTTTAACTGCAGCAGTGAACTTGACTGACTTGGAGAATCTAAATTCTGCTTTGTTTTTTACTAATTACATGATAAGTTTTTCCTGTATCATCATTTCTATAAGGAAGACCAGTCTACATAAGTGTTCCCACCTCTTCGGTTTGGAAGAGCTTGCTGTATTTGCAAAAGGTAATCTGAAATACATATCATTTGAGGCACCTATTTTTAAATCCTACCAGTCATCTGATCAAAGCAGATTCAACAGCATGGATTTTATTTCAGCTCTTCTAACTGTCTACCTGCCTTCTTTCCAGGGAATTATTACTTTTTGGTGATATTTTCTCACCAGGAGGTGCAACAAGCAGCTCAAGCAAAAGGATTGTGTGGGGAGTTTGGTTTTTTGGGGTTTTTTTTTTGAGATAAAAATCTCATATTCCTCCATCTTCAGGAAGTCACAATTTTGGGTTGTAGTTAATCTCTTTGGGTTGTAGTTTATCTCTTTGGGTTGTAGTTTATCTCTTTAAGCTTCCCAGTACCAAGCAGAGTGTGGTTGGGCAGTGACCAGGTAGGAATCAGGTGTACTTTAGTAAGGATGATCTTGTAGGAATACTAATTTTCTTCTCCTTAGTCACAACAGCTTGATTGCCCACTTCTTGTGACATTCGAAGCTTTCAGCATGATCAAAGAAGTAAATTATTGTATAACATAAAAAATAACCAGTATTTTTAACAAGAAATAAATCATTAGCTACCTACTTTTCAGAAGTGTCTTCTGTAGCCCGTTAAGGTCAAGGCAGATGTGGAATTGATACGCAGATCAATAAAAGAAATACACCTGGCAAAGATAAAGAGCATGTCAAGAGGGCTTTGCTACTTAATGCCAAGTGTTCTCGAGCAAGGATGAAAATGAGGGAGTAGATCAGCCACATGGGGTTGGTAGTTTTATTCACAATGTCATCTCCCAGCAGTTATTTGCAGTTTGATGGGGATTACGCTTATCCTGGATAAGATATTCTATACTGAGAATATATTCTATACCCTTAGATACTACAAGAACCCAGGATTTAGACAAGATTTCTTCCCAACCATGGACCTTTCCAACAGTTGCAGGCTAAGAATGGGGCAATGGGAGTATGATAACAACTCCAATTGCCTGACAGCCCTTATTTCCCAATCTTTCCTCCAACTCCATGTCCTTAGTTCAAAAAAAGCACCTGCTGAGTAGTGGCCAACTCTTAGTCTCTGCAATGCCCTCTCTATAGTGTGTTCTCCACCCTTTGATTCAAAATCTGGGTTCATTTTCCTTGCAAATGCAAAGTGTCTCCTCTTCCTGCAGAGTTCTGCCTCCTCTGGCGTGGACCCCCCACCATTCTCCAGGCAGGGGAAAGCTGATATTAGAAAAAAAATGAGATTTTCTGCTGTTACCCAAGGCTGGTAGGATTCTGGTCTGCATAGAGGTTTAGAACACCTTCCCATCACCAAGATCTCCTGCCTTTCAAAGCATTACCGTGGGGTGGAAATGCAGACCCTGGGGTGCTGTAGGATGGTGTTGGATCTCTGAACATGTATCATTTCCAAGTGAAAGAAATTGAGCTTTGCTACCCAAAATATAGAACCTTCTTTTCCTTTATCTCCAAAAATTGCTGCGTTTTCCCCTCAGGTTATCTCAAAGCCTGACGTCCTGCTGCAGCCTCCCCAAAACAATAAAATAGAAAGGGCCAAATCACCATTTTCCTTCAAGAGCATTCAGGAAGCAAAAGTCTGCTTTGATTGCTCTGATCAGCATTATGATAGTTACGTATTCTTCTTCAGAACCAGAAATTTCCTTACTGGAGGCTTTTCTGCAAGCTCATCCTTTTTTTATGCCCACTTAGAGAACTTTTGGCCCACGTGTTTCCTTAGCAGAGCACCAGCCTAAATCCTCTTCCTTGGGGGAGACACTTGGCACTTCCACCACTCGGATCTATTATTTTTTTGGGCCATAAGTGTTCCCGTTGACACTCGGTGATGGTGGTGCCCTTGAATCATCTCGAAGCCGCAGGAGCACTTGAGAGATGAGGTTTTCAGTTAATTAGATTTCGCTGCCTAAACTGTGAACTTTTTTCATCATTTTCCCTTACTGCCTTGGCTTCCAGCTTAGCAAAATTTGCAGAGACTCCTAATTTCCTTTTCCTTTGGGAGATGGTAATGCAGAGAGTGCCTTGCTCAGCATTAATCTACGACAGCTTTCCTCTGACCAAGGGTGCAGCCCAAGTTACGCTCCTGCCAGTGTCTGCTGTTGTAAAAACCCCAGATTAAAGTCTTAATGATCAACTTAATTCTTCTTGTAACTGGCTATGTTTGGCAGTTCGTTTTAAGTGCCTTGAAACTATTTCATTTCGCTGGAAGGAGCAGTTAACGGATTTGAAAAATTCCACCTCCAATTTCTGCACTTGGGTAGAAAAAAAAAAAAATAGAAAAATGGGAAAGCCAGAGCTCAAAAAAAGATAATGCTGTAACTTACCTTTGCTCCTCTTGCCTTCACCTGTTTTCTGCTTCTTCTCTGTAGATGCAGAAGATCCAAATAAACACACCCAGAATGAAAAAGACAAGTGTAATTCTCTGCAGCAAATGTTGGCAGTGTTTTCAAAACTAGATGTTGCCTGAAATAAATAAGAAGAAAACACACATGCTGGCTGGTAGAATATATGCAGCTGTTAGAAAGGTGAATATAAGCACGTCATGTTGGTTTTGGAGAGAGAAATGTGAGATGCAGGGAAATTACAAACCTGCCTCGAGTGGCTTCAGCATTTCTCTCGGCTTGACAGTCCACACCTACTTCTTTGGAAACACTTAGGGATTTTCAACCTACTATAGTAGCCTTAAGCATCTTTTATGACTGCTTTTGTACAAAGAAACTATGTTAAGAAATACTGAAAATGCTTTTCTTAGTTTTGGTGTAGTAAGAATCTCCCAAAGGACATCTCTCATTTAAGCACAGACTGTCCAATTAACCATGATAAAGTACATATCAAATCTTTGATAACACAGCTTGCTGAACCATGCCCAAATCTTTCCTGCCCATCAGCTGACCTATCTGATTGTGACAAGTGTCCTTTTGTTTCCCATTAATCAACGGAACAGCCTGCTTAATAATTTCCTGGCCTTTGGTCCTGTAATTTAGGTCACTTAAGGGTGCTTTTTTTCCTTTCTATCATAAGCCTAATGGGCACGTTCAGGATGATGATGATGAAGAGCAAGGCTCCAGACAGATGGCGGTTATCTTGTGAACTCCAACAAGTGAGTTTGCAAAAGCCATGAACAATGAGGTGCAGCTCTGTTTAAATCAAACGTGGAAGTGGGGTTTTCTGGAGATCTTTTTTGGTTTGACTAAAATCCTATCTATTTGTTTCTTCCGTGAAACTCATAACCCAAAACTTGTAGCACACAACTTGCTGCAAAGGAGCATCCTCCAGTGAAACTTAAGTTTCTCAGTATAAAGCTGCAGCTCTCTTTTTGGAATTATTACCACCAAATTTACAGCACTGTTGATAGGGACCATAGGTACTTCCATCCCTAAAATGTGTCCATTTTAGTGCATCTTAGCCAACAGTATTTTTCTGTTAACTAACCGAGGTAGCAGACATTATTTATGGGGTAATGACAGATTTTTTTATAGCATTTTTTATCGCTGGGATCCAAAAGCTTAATAACAGAGTTCAGGATTGTTATTATTGTTATTCCAGTTTTCACAGGGAAAAAAAAAAAAACCGAGGGTCAGAGAGGTGGAATTACTTGGCCAATAACACTTGGCAAACCAGTGATAGGATCAGAAATCAAACTTGGGTCTCCTGGAAGCACTGGTTATCCTGGGAAGGAAGCCAACCTCACACCCACTAACTACAAGAACCCGGCAGAGTCTATATATCGATTCCGAGGTCGCTGGGTAGAAGTATTCACTTCTGCACTTCCCCACAGTCAGCATTTGCAGGAGCTAATCACAAATTTCCTGTAGTAATCTCACCCTTTGATTGGTGTCTTTAAAAGCGTGATTGCCTGATTAATTGGCAACCTGATTTTGTTGTAAATTCCTTATTATTGAATCAATTGTGACTTTAATCCTGTAATTATGTGGGATAAGTTCTAGTTAGCTTAGTAAAAGTTTTTAGCTGATAACGTTTACAACTTCTGCAAGAAATGCCATTGATTCCTCACTTGCTTCTTTACTTATTTATGCTGAAACTCACTGTAAACTCCGTAGAGATGGTTTTCTTTTCAATTTTGGAGTAGACAAGGCACCTTGCCGTGCTGGTGCTGAGCCGTACCTGTGTGACGGTTTGCAGACCAGAGGGATGAGACTTTCTCCATTTTTCCTTAACTCTTTTCTGCTAAAACATTGCTTTTCACAAAACTCCCTGCCTTTGAAACTTCCATCCTTCTGGCATGTTTGGTTGACGCTGGTGAGTGCATCCAGGGTGTGGGGCAGGCAGAGGTACCATCAAACCGCATCGTTGCGTGCGCTTCATTTCACTGAGAAAGCAAGAAAAATATAGCTCTGCATAAGAACTGCATTCACGGGGCTGTAATTAAAATTTAATGACTTTCCTTTGCACTTACCTGGCTTTGGATCAAGTGTTGCATACAAAAGATGAAACCCTGCTCCCATAAAAACCTTGTATTTGCGTGAAGGCAGACTCTGCCTCTACCACTGTCTCCAGTTCTGCCTGGGCACATCCAAGGGCATCAAGTTAGACATAGGTTACAGATTTGATGCTTTTATAAGACCCAAGTGGCAATCCGACCTGGGGGAGAGCCTGAAGTCTGCAGAGGATCAAAAATTTCATCAACTCCACCATCACTAGGCTCAGGGAAATGGGTTTAACACTTGAGTTAATTCCCATTAAGCATATTGGCTTCTCTCCTTAGATAGTGTAAAAGAGCATTGATTCCTTGGCTTGAAGAATAGGTGGAATTCTAGTTAACAGCAGTTAACAGCAATGCTAAATATTTAAAAGTTAGTACTGTTAAGCTTTTTAAAGAAGTCTCCTTAAAGTATCTTGCCTTTTTAAGGAAGTCTCCTTTTGTCCCAAAGTCATACATGAGTACAAACACCAGAAAACAGGATTATTATTTTTTTTTTAGCTGCTTCTGCTGTAATCATATGAGTTTAGTCTCCATTCTAGGATTTATACCCTGCATTCATCTGTTTTTTTGGAAAGAAGATGAAATTGAGTAATCTGCCTAAATAATATTAAGGCTTCTCAGCTAAACTTGGTATAATAGTCAAGAATAATAATCAGAGTAACACGAGGGGATGTGTAATGGTCCATAATACCCCCTACTGAAAAATACAGTGGAGAAGTGAGAATTTTCATGCAAAATTAAATGCCTTGCAAGGCTGGTTCTCCCTGTTAACTGTCCTTGCTGTCACAGTTGCTTACTGTACCTGGGATAGGAGAGGTTTACTGCAGAGAACCGTTCCTCCACCGAGTATCTCCACGGACCTTCAGCTTCAGGGCCAGTACCAATAAAAGATCTCTTTAATATCTTTGAAAAGGCTTGGCCCCTGGAGTGGAAACCAAATCCTGGGGCAGGCAACTGAGCTTGCTCAGTTCCAACAGAAAGCTGGGAGCCCCCAAACAGAAACGTAAACTGGGTCGAGGCTGCATCATCATTATCTCATCTCAGAAGCCTTATCCAGGAAAATATTAAAGACCCCCGAGCCTGGCAGAGAGTACAAAGGAAAATACCCCTGGTTTTCAGCTCCAGTTTGGCTAAAGTGAGGCTATACCTTGTTCCAGGGATTGATTCCCACCAAACACAAGCCTGAAGGAAGAACCCAGACACCAGGGATCCTCTTTTGAGGTGTTTTAACTTTTAGGCAATGAGTTCCTTCATCACCCCTTGCTGGAGTGTCCTCCTGCTGCGTGATGCTTTGCTTCAGCATGAGAAGAATGGCTCAAGGCACGCTCCCACCCACTGTATGTCTGCATCAATACCTTTGTCTGATGTTCTGAATTCCTTCCAGGAATGCTTTCTAGCTGTCTGTAAAAAAAATGAGGTTTGAACTGCTCTCTTTCCCCTTTGCTGGTAGTCCAAGTCCTGACTTTTCCCCTAAGAAGAGCATCTATATCCCCTTACGAGGGGGTTACAACCTTTTGGGTCTTCCTATGCTGAACGTGAGACACCTAACACACTGCATCCCCTGGGGAATTAGGATAAAACCATTATTTCCCAGTGTGTAGGTGCTGGTTGAACACCTTGGTTCACAGCTTTGGGAGCACGCAGAAACAGGGAGAAAACTTCAGGCAAGAAGAAGGCAGAGCAGCACTGGTGGTTCATCACCTACAAGGAGTGGCAGCAACATTTCTAGCCCTGTTTGGGACACAGTACACCCAAAATGCTGCCCAAGCCCTTTATCAGATCTACCTTGGAGGTGTTCAAAAGATGGGTTGATGAAGTGCTGGGAGGTCTGGTTTAGTGATGATGCTCCTTGTTTGTTGTGTGGGTGTCTATTTTTGTCAGTTAGGTTGACGGTTGGACAAGATGATCTTTAAGGTCCCTTCCAACCTAGAAGATTCTGTGATTCTGTTTCATATAGAGATGTGCCATGAGGCTGTTCTTCCACCTGGCAGCACCTTTGAAAGCCAAGCTGCTGCCAAAAGCCCACCCCACCACACAAGTTTTGCTCTGTGTTGAACTCCAAACCAACTGATTTTAAATACAGCAACTAGCATTTAAAGCCTTTCTTTCCTCTTCGTTGCTCAGCAACTTGTCTGTGATGAAGGATGTACTGCTGGCGGGCTTCCTCGCACGATGGAAGCCCAAGCATCAGTCAAAGCAGCACCCAGGAAGGTGTGACGTTGGCCAAGGCGGTGATGAACGATGTGCCAACCTGGTTTTGTTCTACTGAACATCCCTGAAGTCAGCAGAGGCACAAAACCGCGGCGGCGCAGCCGTTGTTCCACAGCTATTCGGGGTATAAAAGGTGATGGACCGCTTCACCGATTCCGAATTAAAGAGAGGACTGTGGCACGAGCAGTTGAGCAGATGGTGTGTGTCGTGATGGTGTGTGTCACGGTGCCTGCCAGCAGCCCGGTTCACCCCGAGGACAGCGGTTTGGGGTCACAGGCTGTGTCTTCTCCCATCACACTAACTCGAGACGCCGAACCCGTTGTCAGATGTCGGGTTAACTGAGCGAAAGTCTACGTTTTCTGCTCACAAGAAACATCCTTTTGGCTTTTCAGCGAGGTTCCGGTCCAAATTTCAGACCAGGTCTGTCAAATAAAATTTATCTACCGTCCTTCCAAGCAGGGAATTCAAGATAAAAACGTGTTGGGAAATGTAAAAACATACTATTTCCAAAATAAAAGATCCTTTCCATACACTGTTGAGCTTAAGACTTAAATGTCAGCTTCACTCTTCAGCTGATATTATTTCTTTTTAAATCCAAGAATATGGATCATTTGCAGCCCCCGAGGTCAGTAAAACTCATCCTTCTTCTGAAGGATGTTCCAAACAGCTTTCTACGCTTCAGCTTGCAGCAGAGGAGGACTTGAGAGGCTTTCTAAAAGAGAATGACAGAATCACAGAGGACTTTGGGCTGGAAGGAGCCCCTGGAAGTCATGCAGTCCTACTCAAGGATGTGTCCCACCACCCAGTCTTAAACCCCTCCAAAGGTGGAGATTCCAGGGTGTTCTTGGGCAATTTCTTGAGCGTTTGACCACCCTCATGGTAAAACCTTTATTCTGAACATCTAATCAGGATTCTCTGTGTGCCAGCTTGTGTCCATTGCCTCTCACCTAATAACCACCCACTTCTGAGAAGAGTTTGGCTCCATCACTGCTGTGTCCTCCCATCAGGCAGTTGTAAAAACCCATAACATCTCTGCAAGACTTCTCTTCTCCAAGCTGAGCAAACATAGTCATCTCCACCTCTTCTCTTAGGTCATATTCTCCAGTACCTCCCAACCATCTTGAGGGCCTCCACTGTGCTCGCTCCAGGATGTAAATACCTTTCTTTCAATGGGAAGCCCAAAACTGGAGATATCATTCCAGCTGCAGTTTAATAAATGTCCACCAAAGAGGAAGCATTCCTCGTCTTGACATCTGGCTGTTCTCTGGCTAATATGGTCCAGGTTGCCCTTCCTTACTGCAAGGACCCACAGCTGCTCCATCCTTCACTCCCTGGCTTCATACTAAAGCATGGACCTCCTGCTGGCCTCCAGAGACCCACAGAAGTCAGTAGAAGACTTTACCCTCATTACGGTGGGCGATGCTGCTGAGGCTGAGCCCAAAGATTTAGGAAGAGAGAGTGAGAAATGGCTAAAGACATCTTGGCCCTGTTATATTGTTGCCAAGGCAGCAGCAGGTAAGTCTAAGCCAATTGGACTGTGATTTTTTTTTCTCTTCTCTTCTCTTCTCTTCTCTTCTCTTCTCTTCTCTTCTCTTCTCTTCTCTTCTCTTCTCTTCTCTTCTCTTCTCTTCTCTTCTCTTCTCTTCTCTTCTATTTACAAAGTCAAAGTTTATTTTGCCTAAGCTGGTTTAAAAATCAAATCAATTGCAGGTGAATCAAAATTTAATTTTAGACAGAAAATGCGTCTGCAATGGAAACAGAATATCAAATACTGAACCTCCATGTTGTGTCAATAACCCACCTGTTTGCTAAAAGTTCGTGCTGGCTCTAAGAAATGTGACATTTACCACACAAATGTTATTACTTTCTCCCCGCTCCCCTCTTGCAATAAAACTGGGTGGGTTTTTTTTTTTTTCCTGTAAAACATCTCTAATTTGAGCCTAAAAAGAACTCCGTTCTAACAAGCTGAGATTTCAAAATAACACATTCTGCTCTTCCTTTTGCAAAAATAATACACTGTTTCTGTGCAGTGGCCTCATCCATAACATCCCTTCTCTGCCACTAAGTTGTTACCATCAAGCACAGGCTGAGACAACAACAATTTCCTTCTGATAACCTCTTGTCTGGCACTCACAACTTTCTTGGAACTATTCTTTAGGTCACGATCCCTCGTGTCTATAAACCTGCACTCAATATTTTTGGATACTTGAGCAGGAGAACAGTCCCAACCACTTTATGGTCATAAGCACCCACACGGTGCTGGTTTGGGATTAAGCTGGTGATGCCCCAGTGAAATTTCCAGTCAGGTCCACTATTTTACCTCCTTTTTCTTCTAAGCCCCATGTGGTGTAGCTGGTCCGTTGAATGTGTGGCTGCATCACCATGAGGATGTATGGAGCTGTGTAGATGGCATCCTCCTTACGATGAGAGGATCTGGAGTGAGAAAGACAAAAACAACCTCAGAAATCTCTATGTAAATGCAAATAAAGGCTCACTTCTTAGCTTTAAAAAGAAGAGGGGGGGAAAGGTACGCATAACTCCATAACACACAAGTAAAAAGTGCTACGAGATCCTTCAGTGAAGAGCTGTCACCACCACGTAGTGTCACTTCCTTCATCTGGCCACACATGGGCCTCCTCTCTGTCTACCCAAGTGGTAGAGCTGTGCTCGGTTTAATCATAGATGACTTTTTTGGGTGGAAAAAAAAAAAATCTTATCAGAACCACTCGCTCCCCTCCGTAGTCTACCCATTACAAGCCATCGTAGCTGCACGGAATAATTCATAATGAGCAGAGACAAAGTTAATTCCCAAGCCCCCAGCTGAACAGCTGTGCAAGATTCATCTGAGCAGAATTGGAGAGGTTTTTTTCAGGAGAATTTCATGTGCTTTTTTGTGGTAGACTTTCGAACAGCTTTGCTTTTGTACAAAAAAAAAATTAATGTATGCTTCTCTCCAGCCATAAAATATGCCCATATAAATGTGTTATCTGTCTATTAGTTTCCTAAGTGAAAAATGTATTGGAATCTCTGATTAAAAGGGACAAAGACATCCCTCATTGGTTTTGACAGGTTGGATATTGCCGCGCAGTATCTTCCCCTCCTCTGCCAGCAGAAGAGCTATTAGGAAATCGGGGCACATTCTCATCAATGGATGGGCTGCACTACATTTCAGTGGGGTCTTTTAATTTTATATTTTTATTCCTCTGGGAGTGAGCATCAGTATGTCCTGGCCCTCATCTTACTTTACCCCAGTGCAGCCAAATGTAGGTGTAAACTCCAGTGTCCCATGTCTAAGGGGACAATTCCCTGCTGCAAGCCCTGCTCTCCTGGCAAGGGAGATGAGTCTTTCCATGGGTCTAGATGGCTCTGGAGGTCATTCTGCTGCATTGAAAGGGCTTTCAAGAACTAGTGTGGGACTTACCCAATCTAATAAAAGACAGTTATTAGTCAAAGTTACCCAATGGAAAAGGTGAATTAGAAAATTTGACCTGGATTGACAACGCTTTAAGTTTCTCCACGACCTGCTGTTGGCAGAACCTGCTACTTCAGGGACAAAGCAGGAGGATGGAGAAGCAATCTGTGATCCCCCGTGGCTGTCAAACCCTTATTCAATAACTCTTGTCTGACAAGGACGAGTTTTGTTTAGGAAGGCAGAAAGGAACCCAAAGTTTGGGTTTTCTACTTCACCTCCCAGCACCTTGGCAGGTGGAGGAACCGGAGCGCGTAGCTATTGTGTAGGAAATAAGCTGTAACAACTCTAACAAACCCAAGTCAGAAGAATTGAAGGTTTTCTTTCAAAGCTTTCCCACTCGTTTTAAATTCCCTGACCTGGGAGCTAGCTGGCTGCCATCTAAAGAGTGCATTGTTCACTAAATGAGGTTTCAAGCTGCCACCGGGTTTTCATTAGCAATCTCATGATCAGGACCATCCTATTCATCGCCAAAGTTTGTGCCAGCATCTTTTTCAAAAGCCTCTGTTGAATTGCGTTCTTCCTGACAATAAACACATTCCTGTCAGTTTTGTTCCAAGTTCGCTTGGTGGTTTGGTTTTTTATTTTTTTTGTAGTAGAGAGTAATGAGGAAAACCTGTAACAAAAATGCTTTTTAAAAAAATTATGCCCTAACAGAGACTAGTGCCTGGGTTTAAACTCAGAAGGACCCAGCTCTGATTCTAAATCATTTAACTGAAGATGCTCCAGCAAGTATAACAAAAGACAGACCTGAAATGACATGGTTTTTGTAACTCAATTTACAGCTATCATTTAATCACAACTTATTAACTGCCTTCCAAGATACTGAGATATCCTCCAACAAGATCAGATCCTTTCACTGTCACTAACATTGTGCAAGAAGAGAAATCTCTAGAGACAAGAAGAGAAGTTTTAGGAAGGGGAAAATACTCGCTTAGGGAGAGAAAATAAATGTTTACCTAGGAGACAAGGTCAGTCACAGCATCACAGAATGCTATGGGGTTGGAAGGGACCTCTGGAGATCATCTCCTCCAACCCCCTGCCAAAGCAGGGCCACCCAGAGGATGCTGAACAGGAACGTGTCCAGGTGGGTTTTGAATGTCTCCAGAGAAGGAGACTCCACCACCTCTCTGGGCAGCCTCTGCCAGGGCTCGGCAACCCTCCAAAAGAAAGAAGTTCCTCCTCATGTTTAGGTGGAACTTCCTATGTTCAAGTTTTGCCTATTGCCCCTTGTCCTGTGACCAGGCACCACTGAAAAAAGCCTGGTCCCATCCTCCTGACACCCACCCTTGAAGTATTTATAGGTGTTGATCAGATCCCCCCTCAGTCTAGTCTTGTCTTGTCTTGTCTTCTCTTTTCTCCAGACTCAAAAGACCCAAGTCCCTCAGCCTTTCCTCATGAGAGATGTTCTGGGCCCCTCATCATCTTTGTAATCAAAAGATATAAACCAGAAGGAACCATCCTCATCATCCAGCCTGAATAGACCATTTGGAGACTTTCATTGTATCATTCAGGGAACCTTCAGAAACCAGCTGGAAGGTGTTGTCCTCCAAGCAGTGGCTTTTGCTGCTCCATGCCAAATGTTGGACCATTTCCGAACAGAGCAGGTATCTGTCCAGTTGCCTGGCTCTGAGGGACTGCCATCTCCTCACTGCCATGAGTATCCCCACCACAGAACAACATTCCTAAGACATCAAAGTCCAGCTTACGTTTCCTGCCTTTGTTCTGCTTCCAGAAAGCCCTTCCTGAAGTTCTCTCCCATCAAGGGCTGGCAAACTTCTCCTAATTTCCGCACCGGGTTTGCTCACGACAAATGTTATCACTGTGTGTGCTTCTCTAAATTGCCCTCCAGCTTAAAGAACTCTACAGGTAAACAAGTTTTTGTTGTTCATCATTCCTCCTCCCAGTGCAGTGAATACTCCCATATGTAATCAACACAATGCTCAGGAAAGCTGAACTTAAACTAGAGAGAACAAAGTGGAATTACTCTGTTGAGTAATTCCACTTTGAGGAACACTGTGTTGAGAAAAATAAATGTAGCTATTTAAATTTTGATTTAAAATTGATTTCAAACCAATCCTCCTTAGAATTCACTGACAAAATTGCCATAACCATCAGTGAGACCAGAATTTCATATCACAACGTGTCCTGGGGAGCACCGAGACACAAGTGCACGCTGCCAAACAACCTTCTCCTCAAATCTTTTCCATTCCTCCTACCTACCTGCAAAAAAAATCTATCAAAGAGCGTCTCCTGCAGAGTGCTCAGAAGTCACAAATTTCAGGATATTTTGAACTAGAGGTAGGAAGAAAATCCCAGAGTCCTAACAACCAGGACCTGACTTAAACATCTCTGATGGTGACAGGTCTGACACGGAGACACGAAGAGCAAGCTGACATTTTCTTTAAAATGCCACCAAAACGTTGACACACGCGCAGACAAAGTGAAGGCTGGGGGTGTGTTTCTGATACCTCCTTCCTTGTTTTTTCAGACTGGGCTGGAAAAACATCACCTCTGGCTTGCTCGGTGTGAGCCAAGATGTACAGGGTGGCAGCAGAGCCGTAGGACCGGGGCAGGGACAGCCCTGGTAGAAGAACTGATTTATTAAATAAGCTGCAGCGCTGAGTTCAGCTGGGACTAAGGGGGAGTTTATCAGCAGGGTGATTGGAAGTGAAATTTTGCACATTATTCTCACAGCACCGTAGAAAACCTGAGGGCTTGGGAAAAGGTTTTTTAAATTGAATTCATAAAAGGCAATGAAAAAGACGTAGAAAATCGTTTCCTTATCCTGTAGTCATTGTCTTGCAAGAAATAGATGATAATATGGGAGTTTTGATGGGGTCACAGTGATGGCTGATACTGGATGGACCAAAGAGCTTGCCATTTTGCTAAGAAAACAGCTATGTGGAAGGTGGAGCAATGCCACCCACATCTCCTATCACGGGCTGGAGTAACCTGCTCTTTGGAAGAGCTTGTGTCCTCACTATTCCATACTCCAGCACCTCTTGGACCATCACAAAGTTCACAAAGCAACTGCTTCACAGTGAGACTCAGATCAGTTAATCTGGACTTTTCAGATCACCCAGGCTCTTTAATTTCATCTGGCTCATCCTTCACCCAGTCCACACTAAGAGAAAATGCCACCAAACACATGGACGTGAGCTGAAGAGATGGTCATGCCATTGGAGTCGCTGGAAGTTTGGTTCAATGGTTACTCAATTTCCCAGTTAAAAACTGGCACCTCTTTTCTCACTAGAACTGATCTCGCTGTGCATTTCAGTAATTTTGCACTTTTTTTCTGAATGGAGTTCTTGGGCCCTACGATCGCTTTTGGCAAAATGGAGAGTTTTCCAGAGAAGCCACAATTTCTGGCCTCAAATCAGTGGTTTGTCTCTGTGCTCCCTTCACTTCTTCATCATTTCCCTTATAATGCAGAGCCCAGAACTGGACCCATTTATTGTCTTCACAAACGCTACACAGAAGGCAATATCACTTCTTCATTTTCATGTAACTCCTCCTTTTAGAAATACATCATCCTGCATTTACACTGTTTAGACAGTATTTAGCCAAGGTACTACACAGATATTTATCTTCTCGTACACTTGAATAATAAATAACTACCTCATTCATTCATCATTTCTGTTGCTATCTAATTTACTGTACCAGACTTCCCCAAGAAGGGCAGCTCTACAATTGCACACATGAGCCGAGTGGTCTTTCATATTTAGATGTCTCCAGTTCTCAAAGGTAAGGAAGAACCACAGGTCGCCTTTTGGAAGAAAAAAAACCCATGTCATTTTTATTGACATGCTGCTTTGAAGATTTTCTTCGACGTCGTCAATTCAGAAGTCAAAAGATGCAATTGTAAGATCATTCATCGCTCCTATTGACTTCAGCCTTGGCTATGGAGTGCTACAGCTCTTAAATGCCTTTTATTGACCAGAAATGGAGAATGCAAATGAAAAAAATTGGTTTATGGTACAAGGTATACTTAGATTATCAAAACTATAAACTCTTCATGACAGCACCATCTTTTTTCCTGTGCCTTTATAGAACGTGATGGAGAATTATTCCACAATTCATCCAAGCTCCTACTCTCTACGAGCATATAAATAATTAATAACAATAAGCAGTTAATTAATTTTCCAAGCGATGATGTTGTTACTGTTTTGCCACTTTTGGGTAGGCACTAGAAATATTAATAGATCAAGGTGATGGACAAAGGAAAGAATAGTCAACGATGCGGAAGATTAGACCATTCCTGAATAAAGCACAAGTGGGAAATCGATTCATATGCAAAAATTCAGAGAGGATATGTTGGGAAACGAATTATTCAGAGGAAATCAGTAAACCCCAGAGCTCTGGTGGGAGCAGTACGGGATAATCTCCACGTAGCCACTCAGGGCTGTGTGTTTTTTCAAGGGGATCACCACCTGGGCCATGCCCCTGTGTTGAAAAACGCTGATGGCTTTTTCAGAGCACACATTTACCTCCGGGTGATGAGTGCTCACGTACATAAAATGGAAATTTAAGGCTATTATGGCAATTTCTGAATCCCACCACCTTCCTTCTCTCAGGAGAAGCTCTCCCTTTTCTTACAGCATTCTTCTGCTTCCTCCAGGATGATCAACATCTCCATTTCTCTCTGTATTATGCTGCCCATGCTTTCTCACAGAGGCAGACGGTGCTCATTTGCTCTGTCAGAAGTGTGACTCTCAGCAGTGAACCCATCCTTTGGCCACGTTGCACTACTCAAAGGTCACTGAAAGCATCTTAGGATGAAAGGCAGTGTCTGAGAGGCAAGACAGCCAAAGCACAGTCTCTGTCATTAACCGAGTACTTAAATTTGAGCTGATATCACTTCTGTAAATAGGCTGCTGCAAAACAAAGATAGGAAACGCAGGAGAACAGGATGATTTCCCTCCAAGAGAAGTGCCTGCCCTTTCCCTACCTAATCACTCATCACTCACAAGGCTGAAGTTGAGATGCCTCCTGTAAATGTCCTACCAACATAAGTGCCTAAATTACCTGTTAAACCAGTAGAGAAGGTTAGAATCATAGAATCATAGGCTGGAAGGGACTTTGAAGATCATCTAGTCTAACCATCAACCTAACTCTGATAAAAAAACACATCACTAAACCATGTCACCAAGCACTATGTCAACCAGTCTTTTAAATACCTCCAGGGATGGTGCCTCAAGGAAGGTTAGATGCCTCTGAAGGCGACCAAGGACATCTTATCCCCGCAGTGTAAAGCTGAGGGTAGGAAGGTTGGACCCCAACCTTTGGCCAGTTAGTAAATAGTTCACCTATTCTGTTTCATGGGCTTTGGTCAAAGGGACTTGCCAAAGCCAGAGGAATTCAGCAGTCCAACACTGAATGCCCTCTTTATTTCCTAACCTCCTCTCTGAATCCTTCAAAATCATGCTCCCTGCAAAAAAAAAAGGCCAATGCCCCGGGCCTGATGAGGTCTGTAAAGAAAGTAATGGAACCATCAACATATTTCTCCTTTTCATCTTTTTGTTGTTAACTAACAGTGAAAAAAAAATCTTCATAATTTCTTCCTATTCTTCCACACCGCAGCACAGAAACCTTAGACACAAGATCGTCTTCTGCTGCTGCCCAAAGTAGCTTCTTTTCTTCCCTTGGAAAGTGATTTTCTCCCCGTGAAGCTGCTAAAAGCCCACTTCACCCCTCGGAGGCTTTGTTATTTGCGAAGGCTCTGGCTCATCCTGACAAACACTGCTCGCTGGGAGCGCGCAGCAATCTCCTCCTGCAGCTTTCTCCACGACATTCACTCCTTTTCCATCTTCTTTACTGCAGCCCACTATTTTTTTCAAAACTGGGGAAAAAGTGACTTATTGACAGGCACAGCTTGGCAGAAATCTAGCTGCTTTTGATGGGATGCTCCCCGTTACAAACACACCACCCTCCCACTTATCTCCAGCGGTGGAATATCATCAGGTAGGCCATTTATTAATGTGCCACCTTGCCTGTAGCGGTGTGCTATAGATCACAGCGCGTCCCTTCCTTATCTGGGGTGACAAAAGGGTCTGACAAAAGCATGACATTAAAGGTTACGACACCCTGATGTCTCTCCCAAGAGTAATCTTCTCCTTCCAGGCCAGGATTGGCAGTGAGGAGATGGAGATGTTAGTCCCACGCTCCTGGGATGTGTTTCATCGCCATCACTACCCTTTCCAGAATGTTGGGTTCTTGTTGGGGGTTTTATAGCAGCCTTCCAGTACCTAAAGGATTCCTACAGAAGAGATGGAGAGGGACTTTTTATCAGGGAGTGGAGCCATAGGACAAGGGGGAAGGGTTTGACACTGAAAGAGGGAAGATTGAGATGAGATATGGTGAAGAACTTCTTTGCTGGGAGGGTGGTGAGACCCTGGCCCAGGCTGCCCCGAGAAGCTGTGGCTGCCCCATCTCTGGAGGGGTTCAAGACCACGTTAGACAAAGCTTTGAGCAACCTGGTCTGATGGGAGGTGTCCCTGAATGGTCTTTAAGCTCCCTTCCAACCCAAACCATTCTGTGATTCTACAATTTATCCAGACACAACGGTTGTGGAGCCACAGCTCTGGCTTTGCCTCAGACCCTTGGTCAATACAGCTCTCGTTCATGCTACAAGGACTTGTGATCTCATATGCAAGGAAAAAAAGGAAAAAAAATATCCCTCCACTATACAGAAAGAGATATTAAAAGCAATTTTCAGGTGGAGTCTAAAGGTTGAGTGATTCCACATCTCTACACCCTAACACCTGATAACCCTCCCACATGCAGAACAAAGGCAGGGCATCTTGCAAGTCGCCCACTATCTCCATGTTTCAACCTTCTCCCTCTAAACTCTCCTGTTGTCATCTCGAAATTAAACTTCTCAATTCCAAGGCTTTGTGCAACCCCACCTCAAATCGCATTTGTGTTAGAAAATTAACTCTTCTGTAACTGGCTGCCTCATTCCTTCCTCTCAAGAAGTAGGACCCCTTTATTCTCAAAATTCACCCCCAGGTCCCATCTCTACAGTTTTTGCAGACCAGACTCACTTGAAAACATAACACAAGACCTCAGCAGTCGGATATAAGAGTTCTTGATCCCCACCACTGCCACACAGCTATGAAGCATCTCCACAGATGCTAATGGAGCCCTGAAATCATCACCACCACCTAAAACTGGGCTCAGCATCAAATCAGAAATATTCAGCTTTTACTTGAGTGCCAGCCCTGGGATTTCTGGGGTGCTTTATGCTTCATTTCACCCCATCTCCTGCCAACGTGCTCCAATTTCCATGTCCCTATATGCTCACAGTTTTCCCTTTTGGGATATGTTTATACAAGCAAATGTGTAACTCTCACATTATTTGTTAAAGATAAGGAATATAATTATTGTGCAGGATGGGAGACAAGACTATTACCTCTTTCACTGCAGTAATGTTTGTTATTCTCTGGTTTTAAAAGAATGACCACAGTCTTTTCAGGGTATTAACTTTTGTTTGCTATTTCCTGTAGGACTACCAAAGAAAAGAGATGGAAGATTACAGGAAAAAAAATCTCATGGAAGGGAAGTTTAACTTTAATAGCAACCTACATATTTGTTTGTATTTCTTGATAAAGCTTAATTATAAAGCCTTCATAGAAGTAGCTTACAAATAGACATCTCATGTAGCTGCAGTAATGATGCTGGCAATCACTTTTCTTTTCTTTCCTCTCTCTTTTAGGAGATTGGAGTCTGACAAGGACTGGGATAACAAAACCCAAATTGGTTACAGTTAATTTGAATACAGTAAGGCAGAAAAGAAGAGCAGGTAAATCTTTCAATACAGGACACCCCAAAGCTTTCTTTGGTGTCTATGCAGATAGAGCTGGATTGAGAACCCTGTTTCGTTAATAGAATTAATATCAGACATCTTCACTGAATTAATTCTGTCCAGATATTACCCCAACTGAACTCTTTTGAGAAAAAATATCCTAAAAAAAAAGTAAATAATGCTTTCAGTCAAGAAAAAGTCCTATACTTTTTCACTTCACAGAGGTTTATTCCTTACCTTCTCTCTTTTCTTCCACCTTCTCTCTTTTCTTCCTCCTCTAAACTTCCCCCACAACATTTTCCTTATTATTTCTTTTAAGCCAGCTTTCCTTTGTTTTATTTTTGCACTGAAAAGGAATTACCAGGAGGTGGGGCAAACCCTTACAAGAGTGGTTCAGTAAAAACTCTGATTATTCAAGCAGTTTCCACCAATAAAGTCGATATCCACCTGTCTCAAGGGTAGCAAACCCCCATGTCTTATAATAACTTGCTTCTAATGGTTTGGAAGGGAGATGTTTGTGGGTTACAACACTTCTTTAGGAGACCAAAAATACCAACCAAGGACAAATATATAATTCAGTGACATGAACTCTTAACCCGTGCTAAGTCAATGGCTAAGGGTCGCTGCCAAGTGCTTTGGAGAGGCTCAGAAAATGAAGCTACCAAGGGACTAGTCCACACAAAATAGCAAAAAAAAAAAATTATGTGGGATTTGTGCTCTCTGCCTGGGGCTTGGTGCATGTGACCACTCTCAGCTGGGAAAGAGAGGCCAAACAGAGCAGCTGAGGACTTCATCACCGGCCACCACCACGTCCTGCTGAACCATGACGACCGGCACCGTAAGAGACAAGAGGTGACCTTTTCTCTTTTGCTCATCATAACATGATCGCCCATCAAATACATGTTTTAGGCAAAGATACCTGAACAAAACTATGTGCCTGCTTCTTTGCAAAAATATTTCTTACTTGTTCTTTCCTGGAGACTTCAAGTTTTTGAGTTCCTTGAGGTTTCAATCCGCGTCCATCGCAACCGCAGCTGCAAAACATTGACATGCTGTTTATTGTTACTGTTCATGTGCTCTAAGCTCTGTGATGACATTAATTCTCTTTCCAGAAAAATAAGATATCTTTAATCCCCGACCTCCTTCCACTTTTTGGCTGCTTTCTTTCACAACAGGTATTTGCACAGTGGGAGGGAACTTGAGCCATATGCACAGAAAGAGCCATTATGGATCGGAAGGGCTTTGCTACCGTAACTTCAATAGCTTGCCCAGTTTAATTTAGATTAAAAATGGGAATTGGGAAAAAGGTTCAAGGAGTGAAAAATTAGCCAAACCCTTCCTGCTACATAAATGGAGAAGAATTCTCATAAGTTCAAGATCTTAAAACTATGGGAGAGATTTTTGCAAAGCATTAGATGTTACAGCGCTTAGTTTCATATTCCAAATGCCCTTGCTATATCCCTTCCTGGTTTTTGCCTTTTTTAATTTTAACTGGTTTTCAATTCATCGGTGTTAGAGAAATGAATCACACCAAGGTGGTAGATCACCTGTTTTAGGAAAGATGAGGTGGTGATGAAGTTACATGGTGAGATAGAGATAGAATAATAATGATGGTATGTATAACCCAAGTAGATATGGAAGTCTTTTTTTATTTTTTCCTCTTCCAGCACTGTGTGGCATCATTTTCCTTTGGAGCCTTTAACAGAAGAGAAAAGAACATTAAAAGAAACTTCTCATATTAAAAATCCAGCCATCGTGCAAGTCCTACAAATCAAAAGCTGAGCTGACAATACTGGCAGCCTGAAATCACATCCCCTTTTTGATTTAAATGCTGAGCTCTCACATTGCTACTGGAACTTTATAAATAATTGCCTGCTTGTACCCGTTGGTAATTTTTGCCTCTGGGTAATTTTTGCTGTGCTTGTAGGACCGGGCTGCAAACTCCTTCTTTTTGTTCAAAAATGAAATACCTGTAAATTGAAGCAGTTCACCTCCACGCAAGACCTCACCAAGTGCTTTTGGTGGTAGCTGCCACTATTTCTACCTGCTTTGTTACCAAAAAATAGCATCATCCTCTCCCCCCATGTTCACAAGCACACTCTGAACACGGGCACTAGACATGGTGTGAAATTGCCTTTGATAAAAGGCAGCACCAGCACCTCCCAGCCCAGCAAAACTTCCAGCACAGCAAAAAAACAGGGACACCCTGGCCAGGAAAAATTAATTTACCGAGGCTAAATACTGCTGGGATCCCTCTGAAGGAGAATTTCAAACTGTTGTCAGAATAAAAATAAATAAATAAATAATTTTTAAAGAAAAATCTTACTTTCCAAGTTTATTGTGCTTCCAGAAGCGGGCTGAAAGGTGAGGCTGCGAGATGCTGATTGCATTAGTAATTCTGCATGGTGCAGGAGCATTTTTGTGGGTCCAACCTCTCCCTACAAGCAGATGAGCCATGTTCTTCATGCACTGTTCCTCCTCATCCATATGCTGATGAGCACATGATGAAATATTTGTGTTAAAATACAAAATCAACCAAAAATTTACCGGTTTTACCTCCCTTTAAGGCCTCTGCATATAATCACTTCCAAAGATGCCTACTAAGATAATTTCTAAAGAAAAGAATATATCATTTTTGTAAAAGAAGCATACTTATTCCCCAAATGTCTTTTGATCTAGAAGGAGCCACATAGTCTGATATTTTTGATTGAAATGAAGGCACAAAACTGGGGAAGAATCCATATAAAGTCTGATTAAATGAAGAAGTGATAAATATTACACTGATCCATAACCATTTGTGTAATAACCATCTCAGGACCTAAAAAAGGTGACTACCAAGGTAGAAGTTTGGTTAAAAAAAAAAAAGGAAAAAAGTAAGCTTTTTGCTAGCTCAGGATGTAAATCACAGTTCAATTAGCCATACACAATGTTAAACAGCATCTTCTGAGCTGTAATTCCTCCTGTCTGAGGAAATACATTTAATAAAACCTGAGAAACCTCAAAGGAACTTTAGTAAAATCTTCATGAGGGCTCAGGATGGGGAAAGCAGAGGGTGGCACGTGGCCATCGACCCTTCCTTTAGAGCAGTGACAAAAAACACCACATCTCCTGGGTAGACCTGACCCCCAAGCTCCACCATCGCAGGTCTTTTGATCTAGAAGGAGCCACATACTCTGATATTTTTGATTGAAATGAAGGCACAAAACTGGGGAAGAATCCATATAAAGTCTGATTAAATGAAGAAGTGATAAATATTACACTGATCCATAGCCATTTGTGTAATAACCATCTCAGACCCTAAGAAAGGTGACTACCAAGCTACATGTTTGGTTAAAAAAAAAGGAAAAAAGTAAGCTTTTTGCTAGCTCAGGATGTAAATCACAGTTCAATTAGCCATACACAATGTTAAACAGCATCTTCTGAGCTGTAATTCCTCCTGTCTGAGGAAATACATTTAATAAAACCTGA
Organism: Calidris pugnax; assembly: GCF_001431845.1. Classification (NCBI taxonomy): domain Eukaryota; kingdom Metazoa; phylum Chordata; class Aves; order Charadriiformes; family Scolopacidae; genus Calidris; species Calidris pugnax. The sequence goes on from NW_015090817.1 coordinate 332,712, forward strand.
GAAACCTCAAAGGAACTTTAGTAAAATCTTCATGAGGGCTCAGGATGGGGAAAGCAGAGGGTGGCACGTGGCCATCGACCCTTCCTTTAGAGCAGCGACAGAAAACGTCACATCTCCTGGGTAGACCTGACCCCAAGCTCCACCATCGCAGGGCAAGGACCTCTTTGGTGGATTTTCCCCCAAGAAAGAGGCAAGGAAGGAAGGCAGGAGGAGAAGAGGTGAGCCTGGGCCATGGTCTTTAACCAGAGTTTCTCATAGTGGTTTCACGAGCGCTGCAACATCTGTAACGCCGTCCCAGGAACCATTGTAAAAGTTTATTGCAGCTGTGGAAGCGAGAGCCAACCAAAAAAAAATAAAAATAAAAAAATCACCCATTAACATCATCCCATCCAGCAAAGATGCCCTTTGAAATCTTTCAAATCCTCTGGCTGGTTGGCAGCCATTCCTGGGCGCCCGCTTTATTATTCACCAGGGAACTCATTTTCTGATAAACAGAACTTGCCGCTTGTTTTGCAAAAAGGGTAAGAGCAACAACTTCATTAGAGCAGCTGGCATTTTGATGACACTTCTCATAGCTCACCTCCACTGCCACGTCCTCCCCTCTGATAGGAGAGGGGAGAGCAGCCACTTTATTTATTTATTTTGATAGGCAGCATTTTTCCGTAATCACGTATTACATTTTAAGCAGCTGATTTTCTGAAGCATGAAATGGGTATATAAATACAATTCCATGACCTGTAACATCCAATTTCAGAATCTTTTATCGAGCAACAGCTATCTAACAGGAAACTAAAGATTCTCATTTCTTTGAAAGTTAAACGTAAATATTCAAAAGCATTAATCATGCAAAGTGAATTTTGGAACCTAACATTTATTTCAGATGTTTTGGTTTATTTGAATAAATCCAAAATGCAATGTTGCGGGGTGTTTTTTGTTTTTTTTCTTTTTTTCAAAGCCTGGGCATGTGTATCAAATTGCTTTTTCACCCCTTTCCTTTCTGTATCCTGCACAGATATAAAAATAGATCAAAGACACCACTTATGCCCTATACCCGTGTTTGGGGAGGGCAGGATGGTGGATCTGAGAGGTGTGGAGGCACCAGATGAAGATTTTAGTGCAATGAAAGAGTTTGTGCCAGGGCTCAGAGCCCACCCTGGGCTCTATCTCCACTTACCTCAATGCTTTTCTCTTAAATCAAAACACTCCTGTTTTTTTTGTTTACAGTTCTTCTGATAAACTCTGCTTTGTTGGTTGGTTGGTTGGGTTTTTTTCCAAGCTAAATGGTGCATTGCTTTTTCTCCATCTTCAATTTCAAAGGAGCTTGTTTTTCCATGAACAAACTGGTTCTCCAGGCCCTTGCTCCTTGGATTGCAGCGGTCTGTAACGGCCCCAGGCTGCAGTAAGGATCTCTGTGAACCAGGCTGGTCGCACCCTTAAATAGAAAAAATAAATAAATACAATTTATTTTTGCATATCACCCCTCCTAAGCAGAGATGCTCATTTGCTAACCCATTTGAGCAACCTGGGCTGGTGGGACATGTCCCTGCCCATGGCAAGGGGGTTGGAACTGGATGGTCCTCAAGGTCCCTTCCAACCTAAACCATTCTATTCTATTCTGTTCTTGTCTACTGGTTATTAGGAGAAAGCTAACCATGTGGGAGCTCAAATAAGTGCACAGTCACAGGCTGACCCAGACTACTAAATAGATCTAGAGTATCAATAATCACTTTTCTTGGGTCAAAACTTATCTCATGCCACAGTTTCCTTCATCTAATGACACTGCTGCTACTGGGTACCGCGAGAGAGGGAACAACAGAGAGGGCAAAAGGTCTTCGTCTCCTTCAACAGGTTTTACTAACTAAAGAAGCGTTTGTGAAACTATATCCTGTAGCCCATTAAGTAGGTTAATTGGCAAAGGAGGGTTACAGAGTACTGACCTAAGCGTTGAAATGAATTGGATCCGCAGGGTCCTGAGATGGGCTCAGCTTTGACACTCCTCATCAAGACAACACTGCACAGGTCGACATCTAAAAGACAGTTATTTTTCTTTCATTATCCAGTATCTACCTGTTTTTATGATTCTGTATAACAGGCCAAAGTTAACAAGGGAACGCTGGAAAGGTTGAGCTGGAGTTTAGTTTAATTCTTATCCCATTAAAAACTCAGTAGCAATAACCCCACTGGTTTCAATAGGTTCCAGTTTGACCCAATTGATTACATTATGCAAAGCAGAAATAAAAAGAGACTGGGCCACTACCAGTGTGGTGGTACTGGGGCAATACTGGCCAACCAGGTGAGAGAGGGCTATGGAGCTGGTGAGGGGTCTGGAGGACAAGTCTTGTGAGGAGAGGCTGAGGGAGCTGGGGGTGTTCAGCCTGGAGAAAAGGAGGCTGAGGAGAGACCTTCTCGCTCTCTCCAACTCCCTGAAAGGAGGGTGTAGCCAGGGGGGGTTGGTCTCTTCTCCCAAGGAACAGGTGATGGGACAAGAGGAAACAGCCTCAAGTTGCACCAGGGGAGGTTTAGGATGGATATTGGGAAAAATTTCTTCCCTGAAAGGGTTGTCAAGCCTTGGAAGAGGCTGCCCAGGGAAGTGGTGGAGTCACCATCCCTGGAGGGATTTAAAAGATGGGTAGACGTGGTGCCGAGGGACCACTAAAGGTTTAGTGATGGACGTGGCAGTTTTAGGTTGATGGCTGGACTTGATGATCTTAAAGGTCTTTTCCCACCTAAATGATTCTATATTTCTATGGGAGTGACTTCAGATGGGAAAAACATGCACACTCAGATTAGATCTCAGAAGAAATTTTTTACTATGAGGGTGGTAAGACACTGGAACAGGTTGCCCAGAAAAGCTGTGGCTGCCCCATCCCTGGAAGTGTTCAAGGCCAGGCTGGATGTGGCCTTGAGCAACCTGCTCTAGTGGGAGGTGCGGTAACCCATGGCAGGGGGGTTGGAACTAGATGATCTTTGAGGTCCCTTCCAACCCAAACCATTCTATGATTCTATGATTCATTCGCCCCCGTGATAGAGCGTCCAGTTGGAGCTCAACCATATGCATAAAAGAAACAAGTTCTTCAAAAACACCGGTGAAGATGCCTGTATGACAGTCACCTTTCCAGCCACATGAATAATGGTCGGGCACCAGCTGTTGCACAACCCTCTGTTGGATGAGCAGACCTGGAAGAGCTGATTATAGATGTTCTTCTTGAGGGGTGCAGTAATGGGAGAAAATGCTAATTGGGCAGGAAGAAAAGCCACGTTGCCTCAGAAATGTGAGCTGCCACTTTAGATTTAGAATTATTGCAGCTCCCGGGAGAACAGGACTGTGCCCAGGAAAGGGTGAAGAAAAGCTTCTACTGCGTGACAATTTGAGGAACTTTCTTCCTTTCATAAATCCTCTGCACACGTAGAAAAAAAAGCGCATACAAAGGAATATTTCCATTGAGGTTCCGCAGCAGATATTGAGGGAAGAGAGACATAAAATCTCTTTTTGTTTGAGAAAAGAAAGGAGAGATTTATTTGGGCTCAATTAAAATTAATTAGCATAGCAATACCATTTTGACTTTGTAAGCTTTCGCCACAAATCTTAGCCTCTCTCTGGCTAGCACGGAATATGAATTGCTGGAATTAGATGCATGGGGTATATATAGAACATTTTCTATTACCTTGGGTAGTTAAACCTGTGGTACTGGTACCCAAGCACATACTGGGGAACTAGAATTCTAACTTAAACAATTTACACATCTAGATTAGATTCAAGCTTTTTTCTTTTTTTAAAAATTAAATTAAATGGAGGCAGGAATTGTCTTCAACCCCCCTTTTGCAAGGTAGGAAGCTGTGGTACTGAGGAGCCTCATCCTTGGGTTGAGCTCAGAGGGAAGGACAACGGCAGACAGGGAGGTTCATAGAATGGTTTGGGTTTGAGGGACCTTAAAGCTCATGTAGGTCCAACACCTAGATGAGGGACACCTCCCACCAGCCCAGGTTGCTCCAAGCCCCCTCCAACCTGCCCTTGAACCCCCTCCAGGGATGGGGCAGCCACAGCTTCTCTGGGCAACCTGGGCCAGGCTCTCATCACCCTCACACCAAAGAAGTTCTTCCCCACATCTCATCTCCATCTCCCCTCATCTTGTATTGGAAACCCTTCAGCCCCTTGGTTACAGCTAAAGCCATGTCCCTTCCTGAGCAGACAAGATATTTTTGCCAGATCAGTCAGTAAATCTTATTTGTAAGAAATTCTACGTCTAAGCCACGTTGGGGGAATGTTTGTATTGTTGTTTTCCTTGGGTTTTGGTGGGGATTTTTTCGGGGTTGGGTTTCTTGCTTTGCTTTTTCTCTTAAGTTTTTTGGGGGGATTGTGGTGGGGTTTTTTTAATTTGGTTTATTTTTATTTTAAGGCATCAGAAGGATCACAGAATCACAGAATTGTTAGAGTTGGAAGGGACCTCTAGAGATCATCTGGTCCAACTCCCATAGTGTCTCTCTCTCTTCTTCGAAATAAAAGGATGCCCCAAGACAGAGGTCCAAGACTCTTTGCAAAGGTCCTCCAGTACAATGAAATGTTGTCCATTTTGGTGGAGTTTGCTGCCTCTGCACCTGAACCTTCAGAGCCCCAAGAGCAGAATGGGGATTTTGGGAGAGCTTGCCCCTCAACCAACTCAGCTCACACCGAATCGATGACGAAAACTCCAGTGCAGATCCTACCCCTCATCCTGCAGCACGAATAAAACCCATCTCAGCAAAGCAAACAGCGCAGTCACCCGGCTGTTTTACATTCCAGCCACAGCTTTGTCAAAAAAGCTGTCGATGGAGAAAAAAAAACCAACATTGTAGTGTGAGCTAACGGGCTGCCATGAGCCACTCCGCTCCTCGGCGTTATTCACATGCTGTCGGGTTCGAAAAAAAAAATATCCCACTTCCAAAAAAAAATTTAAAAAAGTGGGAGACAGGGTAACCTGGGAGAGACACTTTGTGATCACACCAGCTGGGGGTGGAGGGGAGGAAAAAAAGGAGAGAAAAAAAAAAGGCATACGGGCTTTATTTAAAAAGTAGGGTTTTAATAAGGCTGGAAATCAGTCATTAAAGAAAAACACCACCAAAAAAACCCTCCTTCCCCTTTCTAGCATATGTAAATCTATGCAAAGCCCTGCTATTTTCTCACCCTCACATGATATGCAATTTTGTTGGTGGGTTTTGTTTGTTTTCTTTTTAAGTGGAGAGCTTTGTCACCTGCAGCGAGGTACACAAGAAGGTGGCTGTGGGAGCCATCAAGAAGATCTGGAGAAGATCTGGTGAAGATCAAGATTCTGGAGTCTGCCCCAGAAGCCCACAGCCCTTCAGAGCAGCATTTCCTCTGTTCTGAGGTGCCAGTTTCACACAATTCACACGTGCTTACAGAAGGCACACACTTCTTTTGTTAGGAAGAGACAAGCTCAGGGTCTCCTGCTTGCTGCCAGTTCTCCTTGGGAACGTCCTCCTGGTCCACAGCAGAGACCAGAGCAGCACATGGGGGGCAATCAGCTGGAAACTTCAGGGATTTAGGATCTCTAGACCCATTTCACAGACATACCCAAGCTGTAGCTGGCAGCAGAGGAGCCCAAGTAAGTTCCTCCAAGCTCAGGAGGATCTACCCATGGTGGTGCCTCCACCAGGTGAGCCCATTTACAGCAGCTGTGCCCCAGCTCATTAATTTAAAGTTAACTCAGGTGTGTTCAGCACATGTTGCCAATAATCCCAAGCAGCTCCTGCATTTCCAAATATTAACTTACCAGGTGAGGAAAGTTTAGCAAATCTGTGCTCCCTTCTTCCCCATCTCCTGCTGAAGGCAGGGAGGAGGTGATGCCATCTGCAGGGGGAAATCTTCTATATCCTTGAAAGGAATGGCTTGCCTGATAAAATTCAACAAATATTCATATGTATTTAACCTGCTCTCTGTTTACCTGAATCCCTTTAGGAAAAGAGAGCAAAGGAAAAGCAGCTGTTTCCTCCCCAAATGCAGAAAATATTCAGGAAAAAAAACCACAATAAATGGGAAAGCAAAGCATTTTACACTCAGATTTACCGGATTTTATCATCTGGACAGAGACAACAATGATCTTTGATAACATAGGAGGGGAGCCTGATAGAAGTGTGATAAATCTAGACTAAGACTCAGAATTTACAGGGCTCTCAGGGTTCTGGCTCACTCCTGATTTGCTGTTGGTCTTATAATAATGCTTTACCTCTTCTTCACTACTTAGGCCTGAAGCTGATGAGCTGATTTCAACAGCTTTACAGCGGCACAAACAAAACCTGCCTGAGGACCAGAGCATCTCCCAGTATGAAATGGGTTTTAATATCGTTATCTTTGCCGAGAGACAGATTCCTAACGCCAGCTCAGGAAGACTTTTTAAATAATTGAGCATGGTACAGGGTAAAATGTTGACAATTTTTCTGACTCAGGGCTACAGAGAAACAAGTTTTATCTGTTCTGCAGCGCGGTCAGTGCTTCCCTCCTTTTCCCAGCAGTTGGGCTGGAGAAGGGACAGGGCTGGGCCAAGCTGGAGGAGATGGACACGACCCAAATTTTTTCACTCTGAGGGTGGCAAGACCCTGGCCCAGGTTGGCCAGAGAAGCTGTGGCTGCCCCATCCCTGGAGGGGTTCAAGACCAGGTTGGAGGGGGCTTGGAGAAGCCTGGTGTGGTGCGAGGTGTCCTCCCATCATGGAACTGGATGATCTTTGAGGTCCCTTCCAACCCAAGTCCTTCTATGATTCTATGACTCAAACTGGGGCATCCCACCCCTTTTGCCCAGCAGAAATAAAGCTTTCCCTTGCTTTGAAACAAGACACAACTTGATGAAGGGCCTAATTCTAAGCTGCTGAGACTAAACTATTTCATTCCATACAATTGTCTAGGTTGGAAGAGACTTTTAAGATCATCTGGTCCAGCCTAGTTTAGGCCAAACTGTTCAGCTCATCATCGTTAGGTGCAATTAGTGGTAGAGCCTTTCAGTGTAAGTTATTACTATGTTTGGATGCTGAAGTCAATCATCTAGTCTTTTATTAACAAAAAAATAAGAACAAAACTGATGAAGGCTTCCCAATGGCTCTCATTTAACGCTATTGCCAGGGGATTTCAAAATACACCACCTTTTCCACCCTTTGAGCTCCAGCTACTGGAGAAGTTGAGATTTTTTTTTGCCAGCCTGTTTTTTTTCCCCCGTTTATTCCTTGCTAACGAAGTGATTAAGTGACTAACCACCAGGCGGGAGAGGAGCAGATGAGAAGTGGCAGACTGTATTTAAAGAGGGAAGCCGGGTGGATAAACAGAGGCTTTAAGCAAGTGTGTCTGCTCCAAAAGAATGCCAGGAATAATGTGTCAGTTAAAAATACACAAGCCCTCACGCTCCGTTGTGGCAAATGCTCATTCCCCAGCTCCTCACAAAGTAGTTTGTGAGAGTTATGTCTGCGCTGGGGAAACTAAATGGCATCAATAAGTAAATTCCAGATGGTCCTCCTGGTATTGTTTCCGCAAGGAGCTGGGGACTGGGCATGGGGATTGGGGTCTGGAGGCAGAACAGCAGGCTCTGCCTGGGCTGGTACCAGCAAGGATCATCCCAGTAAAATACTGGAGGTCTGCTGGTGTGCAGCAACCAGGGATCCACACCCTAGGGCTTTCAAAAGCTGGAATAAAAAGCCATGAAGGTGCAAAGACCCTTCTGTGATGCTCCTGCTGGTTCAGCGCCCCGAGCAGAGAGGCAGCTCCCATTTCCCTTCCAAACAGGGGTTGAATTCTCTGTGTTCAAACGCCCCAGCCCCCTTTGGTGACAGCTCCTGAAACTCAACGCTCTCCCGTAACGGCTCTGACCTTTTCGGCGCCGGCTGATGTGACGAGCTGGCTATTCATCTTCTGCTCCTTCACAACCTTCACATCCACGCGGGGAGGAGGAGGGGAGCAGGGCACAGGCAGCTCCTTAAACAGGTAGTGACGAGTCACAGGAGGGAATTTGGGATGCCTGCCTGGAAGACACATGTGTTAGAATCACTGGAAATCCCTCTGGCCAGCGATGCAGCTGTGGGGTCAGCACCAACAGCCCAGGTTTCAAGGACTTCATGCAAAACATGACACAGATTTTTTTTCATTTCATCCCCATTTTAGGTAACAAAGTGGCAAGCCCAACACAAGAAGCATCGTGGAAATAATGACAATGCTTTCTTTCTCGTATTTAGCCTTTAAAGGGGGTTGGTTTCAGGCTCAGATCTTGGCAACTACTTAGCAACTGATCTATTTTGCTTTTAAACACTTCTCACAGCCAAGACTTTTCCCTTCTCTGAGGAGTGGCATGCACAGTCATTGCTGGTTTATTGCAGATTAATCATTGCAGGGTTCAGCTTCCTTGAAGGTATCCAAATGAATTTAGGATTTCTCATCTATTATATATGTATATGGGGATAATTTGGGTCCAGTCTTGCCCTTTCCTTGGACTGAAGCACACTGCACTTAGATCTACAGACAGCCTGATACTGTAAATCTCTCCTTGCCTATAAAGCATCATTAATATAGTCATTGGTAATATATTGGTATGAAATGTCACACAAGTTACAAGTCATTTATTAAAAGAATTTAGGATAAGGCTCTACACAGGAAGTGTTAAAATAATCAGGCAGTAGCCATGCCCAGCAAGCTGTTAGCCAAATTGTCATTAAAGAGATCTCCCAAAGGGCAGTTCTCATTGAAGCTCCTTTGGTCTCAGTTCACATCACCTACATTCAAATACCTTGAGCTGGGCAGTCACGTTGTACAATAAATAGAGATAAATGATGCTTCCAAAGACAGATTTGGACCTTTGGTGGCCTGGATTGCTCTTTAAAAGTGCCTGCCCCTCATAAATTTCAGCACAGAGGTGAAGACACCTGTAGTCTTAGCTCTGATCCTCACCAACGTGCTGGAAGCTGAGTGAGGTGGAGCTAGACCTCAACACCACACAAAGGTTGCAAAGGTGGGTAGTTTTTCTGGCTGGAACTAGGGTTTTTACCCCCTGTTAAGACCTGTTAAAGGCAGGGAGGGATCTGGGAGCCTCCATCTACCTACTGCCATTGCAAGTGGGAGGAAGAATTTGCCCTCAAGCCATGGGTAGGGATGTTTTGGAGTCCTAGAAAGTGGATTACCTCTGAGCAGTCAGTTGAGCTGGTCTGAAAGCAGCCAGTTCCCCCAGGCTCCTGCCTGTGAATTAACACAAATGCCATCAAAACTGCTGTATTTTCTACAAAACGTTTTCATTCCAATGAATCAGCATTTGCTGATGGAATCGGGTCAAGCAACTCGAGTCCATATTCCATCTTCACAAGCCTCTGCAAAAGGATTATTTTCTAAGGTCGCCTCTACCTACCTCGTAGGTCTTCTAGATTAGGGAATAATTGAGAATCGGACCAACGGCGACACCGAGCTGAGCTAAAAGCTGGCAGATGAACACACCTATCAACTCTCAAATCTCAGTTCACGGATGGATTATCTGAAGAGATCAGGTGGAAAAAAAAAAAAATCAATGCAAGACGTGACAGAGTAGCCCCTGTAGTTAATGTTCATCTGCTATATGCCCATCAAACATTATATTCATCTACAAAATTTGAGTCAATACAAACAAGAATTTTACCTGGGTGCGTGCAAGGAATGCAGAGCTTGGTCTAGTCTGTAGGCAGGAACATAAGGGTGTTTAGGTTCCTGAATTTAGCACAAATCATCAGCAGATGAGTTCCTAAATACAGAAGAATCTGAAGCTTTGGCTTTCATTAGGTAGGCTTAGTTCCTGCTGTCACACTCCAATCGGACAGAAAACCCTCAGCTTTTGCAAAGATCCTGCTTCGTCTTTCACCAAACTTCCAGCATTTGTCATCCAACAAGCTCATGTTCTGTCTCTCTGCTTCTCGAGACCAGCAGGTTCCAGGAACAGCTACAGAAATTCTCATTCTGCAAGGAGTTAAGAGACTGTAAGTGCCAGCTTCAGCATAATAAAGTTGGTGACATTTTTTAAAGGAATGTCATTTTATTAATTATTAAGAATCCTCACCCATTTTTTCTTCAAATCAGGTTAAGAGACCTATTTCTTGACAAAAGTAATTGCACTCCTGTAATAAAAATTCCAAGGTACTTCAGAGCTCTCTGATAAATGGGGGTAGGGTTGAGGGGGGGACAGAGTAGTTTGTATATGAGGTTTTTCCCTTTGTACTATGGGGTGAAATGCAAATTCCATGGATTTTCCCCTCCCTCCCCAGTTCATAGATTGTGTCCCCATCAACCCTGGTAGGGTAAGAAAATTATATGGTCTCTTCTTGGCTGGAAGCAAAAGAATTTGCTTTTTAACTTTCAGAGGTCTGCAAAATGAGTGGAGCATGAGACAATGTTAAGAATTTAGGAAAATAATATATTATCCAGCATGAGAAAAAGCTTTAAGCACAGATAAAATATTAGTCAGGAATGATACCGGTGTAACAAAGAATCATTTTGGCCCATTTAGCCTCTGAATCTCATATTTGAGCAAAGAGCAAAGCCAAAACAGTGTCCATTCTATGTAGCCTCTTGTCTAAACTACATTAATTTTGAGCTGGTTTAGTTCAGTTGGATTCATTTAGGTATTCATCAGGTTATGAACTTTTTATTTCCTCAAACTAGACAGATTTTTTTTTTTTTTCTTTCTTCTTAGCTCAGAGAATACAGAACAGGGTCCAATCAACAGAGTAATCACAAATCTTTGTCACTTTCTAGGACTCATTTTTCACTACCCAAATTAATAAATATTCCAGTGTTTTTGAAATGACACATATTAGAGATAATGCCCTTCATAAAATGTGGCATGTAACTAAGCCATTATCACTGAATGCACAAGAACTTCATTTTGCTTTCCAACACAAACAAGAACTGCTCCTCAAGGGATTTGCTAATAAGATTCTGTGTTGAAAGGAGTTGATTAGGCACAAAGATAGAGCACAGCAATGAATTCCTCTCTGTATTGCTAAAAAGAGTTTCAAATGAAATACTCTTTCTGGAATAAAAGCCAGATAAATACATTTGAGATTAATATGTAGGGATGGAAGGGTCAGTTGGGATAATGTGATAACCATAAAAATATCTACATTTTTCTAAATTAAATAAGTTTCCATGTGGAGAAACTTTAGTGTTGGTTTTTTTTTTGACATTCCTACCAAGTGTCTATTATTGCAGCACCATTGAGACCATTTTCCATGGTAAATCCATGGTCGGTGTCCGATACCCATCGCCTTTGGAAAGCTCTTTCGGAGGAAGAAAGAGCAAAACCAGCTTTGATTGAGGAGAACCTCAATCAAACCAATCACCGCAGAGGAACCGATTATATAAAAATAAGTGACTAATTCTAGGCATTCAAAACTTTGCATTTTATCAGTATGTTCTTGACACACACCACTTGAGTATATTGATTTCTAAACATCAAGGTCTTCTCCCTGAGTGAAATCCCCAGTGTTTGTTGGCACTTATCACACTGCTGACACCTAGGGAAGGGCTATGGATAGGTCCTTTGGTGGTGGCTTCCACCACCACCTCCCAGGAGTGTTGTTCCATCCACGTTGTGTGATATCAACACCCTAATTCTCCAACAACAGGATAATTATTGCTGAGGAAGGTTGAGAGTAAACTTACCAGTGGTGGAAGGTGCTAGTAAATTTGCCCAGCTCTGTCAGCTCAGATGTTTCACTCCATTCACCTCATGTAAGGGAACACTCCGACGTGTTCATCTAGTTGCTTCAGATGGCCTTTTTTCATATTTTTCCAACATAGCAATTCATTGCTCACAGTATTTAAAGACACTTATCACATTGCCAGCTCTCATCTTTCATCTAATTATATCCTTGGACTTAGTCTGTTTTGTTGCTCACCTTCGCAGTAACACATTCTACCTTTCTACCACAATTTTCTTTATGGCCTTTGTAGTTTGCATGAATTGCTTTCTGTAAGTTGTCTTTACTTCTCTCAGCATTGAAAATGCATTCCTTGCCTGCAGGCTACTGAATATGATCTTCATCACAAAGAACATTTTGCTATCTACCCTGATTTGTTAGTTCATCTTCAGAGGTATCTCATGTATTACTTATTGCCCTCTGCTAAAAACAGACGTTGAGCCGAGGGGGTGGATTAGTTCCTTGGCAGGATTCAGAGGAATTCTTGCAACTGGATGCCCAAGGACCTACTACAGGGAAGTGAATCAATGCATGCACACCTTATTTTAATACAGCTGATTAATTTTTTTTTTTCATCTGCTTGAATTTTTGATGAGTTGGTCTGGCTTACATTAGCTTGATTGCAGCGTTTTATTATTCTGATGGAGGTCAACAGGATCCTTTGGAGCATTTAGGGCCTCAAAGCTGGAGTCACGAAGGGAATTTAGGCTCACAGTTGTATGAATACAGGGAATATGTGACAAGAAGCCAACCAGGAGTCTGATGGCCATGGACAGCCTGATCTAGGTAGCCCTCCTCGTCCCCTTCTGCTTAGTGGAGGCTGGACAACAAGACCCCAGAGGTCCTTCCAACCTAAATTCTTCTGTGATTCTTGGAGCGAGGTGGTGTCAGGTGGCTCAGGAGCTGCAGGACTTGCAACCTCATTAGCAAAGATTATAATAGGGTGGCTTTGGTGTTCTTCAACCTGATCTCCTCTGTATAGATGAGATTACAGATTTCCTTGCCTTATTGGTGGCTGCTGCTGAGCAGAAGCAAGACAAGGACCCAGCATCTCACACTGCCCATGCCATGGATGGTCTCCAGAGATCTGGTGCACAGCTGGTTGACTTGGAGCCTGGCTAACAGAAGATATATGCCCTTCAACCACTTGGGTACGTCCAAGAAATGAGGACCAGTTTCAAGACGCCACCATGAATGATTAAATTTCTCTGCAGTGCTTGTTTGTCTTCCCTCTCCATCCTCTCATCTCTATGAATTGAAGTTACCTGGGGTGAAATAAATACCAGACAAATGTATCAGAGCTCTGTCAATGGTGATGGGTGGAACTGTAAGAATACAAAAAAACAAGTAATTGTGCTGTGTCTTCACAATACATTTTACATTTTCCTTTTCCTTCTAAATGTAACTAAACTAACTGTCACGTCTTACCTGAGAAAGCCTTACATATCTCCAAGTATATTTATTGGGTTTTATTATATTGTTGATGCACTATGCACAGGAGAAAGGGATCTGAGAATCTGCACAGTAAAATGCAGACTAAAATCACAGAAAAAGGTGAAGACTGAGAGTGTCTCTTAGAGAATGAAAAGATGAAAACACTTACAAGGGCTGAACTGGTCACAAAGCCCAAGAGCAGCAAGAACGAAAAAGTAGTGGCATATTAGGACAGCATAAAAGTGAAAAGCATTTTATAAATAACCTGAGATTAAAGTTAACTTGCATGTTACAGAGAATAAACTTCATGTGGATTGATGGAACAGCATCTCCACTCAACGCTGTCCTCCCTGGATGCCTCTATGGTGATGGCTTTGCTCAACGACTGCCATACAAAGAGCTGCTGAGCCCACTCATGTGCTTCCAGCTTGGATGTGCAGTCACTGTACAAGCTTTTTATCTAAAATCTGCCATATTCACAGGTGAGAAATGAAGCTCACATAATCCCTGCTGGAGCAGAGGAAAGCATGCAATGGCGGTCATCTGAATCTGGCATCTCCCCGAGGTTAACATTTAGTTTTAAATTAGTGTAAATCCAGATCGAGTCTTCCTGACTTACTCTGAAGTCACAGTGATACAGGACAGAGAGAATTTGCCCCAGAAAAAAAAAAAAAATTACAAGAAAACAGAACCAAAAAAAAAAAAGGATTTTAAATTAAAAAGTAAGAACTGAAACTAGCAAGCAGTACAAGAAAAGTGGGGAGGGAACAAATTAAATATTGAAAAGGCTTCAAACGAGGCTTTTTTTTTCCTTGTTGAAAGTCAAACACCTGATTGGGTTCTATTCCAGCAGTAATATGTAAAACCAGCGGTTCTGCATTCTGCTACAGTCCCATGACTGCAGAGGTACTAACCTTCTGCGACTGCACTGCTTAATCTTTATTCAGGAGCCATAAAAGCCTCTGTAATCTCCGGTGTTTTTCTGTGATCCCAGGTTTCTTTCGAATATATACAATATGTCCTATGACAATACAAGCCGTGACCTTCTCGGGTGACATATTGAGGAGGGCTGGGCAAATATAGGTCAAGAAGAACGGCAATAGCTTCACGTCGGGGAATTCTTTGGCCAGGCACTGCTGTGGAGGGGCAGCAGGGATTTGCTTGGCATTCCAGTCAGGTCCAGAGGCTCCAAACTGACTTGGACAAAATCAGAATGAAATACGAATCTCTAGGTACATTCTAGTGCAAAACCATCACTGAGGCAGAAACTGGAAAAAAAGTTAACGTTTGGTCAATTTAAAAAAAACAAATTAAGAATGATAGAACGGTTTGGGCTGGAAGGGACCGTTGAAGGGCATCTCTAGTCCAACTTCTCCTGCAATGAGCAGGGACATCTTCAACTAGATGAGGTTGCTCAGATAATTTCCCTTTAAGGCACCCAAGCACAGGGTGATGGCAGCTGGTGTGTGTTAATATAAACAAAGGCACAAAGGTACACACCATGAAGACAAATCAATTAAGGATTGATTGCCTAACCCACGTTAATGCCCTGTCCATATCTCCCCAGTTTGGATTTAAGGATGCTATGGCAAACTGCAGAACATTTTGCTGAAGTCAATGTATACGTAATAAGGTGCTTTTCCCTCACCCACAGAGTCAGTCGGCTCATCGCAGAGAGAAGGCAGGTTGGTCAGAAGCAACCTCTTCCCCTTCCTGTCCTTCAGATGCTTTGAAAAGCCTCCAGGAGGGTTTTCTCCACAGCCTTCCCAGGGAAGGAGGGTAAGGTAGTGAGGCCTTTATCTCACAGGTTGTCTTCTTGTAGATGGGTTTGATTTTTGCCTTTTTCCAGCCAGGGATGTCTCCCAGTCACCATGTGGTTTCATAAATGACAGCCAGAGGGTTCACAGCCATATTAGCCAGCTCCTTTGGCACCTTCACGTGCATCCCATCTGGTCCAACAACTCACTTAGGTGGTGGTCCCCAACTCAATCTCCCTCTTCTGTACAAAAGGCATCACTTCCCTAGACTGTCTCTAAGGAAACCAGGACCCTTCAGGGCAGGACTTATCAGTAAAGCCTGAAAATTATACCTATAACTGACATATAGTTTAGACATATTAAATTAATATAGTGCCTGTGCATGGCGTGCATCGTTTCTGTGTTCAAATAGTACACTACACTCGTTAGTCTAATTAAAGCAGTCCCTTTTCCTACACAGCCTTAATTTATGTGCATGGATTTCTCCAAGGTAGGCGATTTGCTTCAGCTATCTTTATGTTTACGTGGCAAAAGCTTCCAGTGGTCTGATTGTCCTGGCAATGCAGTTCTTAAATATTGATTGCAATGTGCATAACTCTGCATGCAATTAGCTATGCTTGAAAAAAAAATCCTATCGAGTTAGAGAGTGCCTTCTCACTTCAAGTCCTTGATTTTCAGTTTGTATCCACCTCCACCTGCCCGTATTTCTCTAAGAAACAATATAATGATAGAAAAATAATAGAAGACCTAATCTAAATACAGAAATTCACGAAAGGCTTAAAGATCCACAGGAAATAATTTTCATACAAATAGCTGTGAGTGTACGAGTCAGGAATTCCAAGGCTGGAGGCAGCCCTTCCACCTGACTAGGCAATTATTCATCACACTTTTGAAATCTAGACCAAGGAAGAGAGAGGTGTCTTGTTTCCATGAAAACATCTCATGAAGGCACAACTCTACGGTTCCTGGTGGGAGTCAGAGAAGGTTCTGGTTGGTGTCCATCATGCAAGAACCTAGAGAAGTGCACTTTGCTGACCTGATGCACTTAAGAAAAAAGAAGCAAATTTAAGGCAGTCATTCTCAATATTCTCTTGGTGATGCCCTTGCCTTTGGACCTTAAGAAACATTTGAAGAGCAACTTCCAGCTACAGCAAAGCTACCCTTGAGCTTCTTCACCCGTGTTCCTACCAAAGCCTTCAGAACTAATGTAGGCAGTAGGGTGTGAGTATTAATTTCTTCAAGTTTCACTACTCTAGTTTAATTTGTCATAGCTATTAATGAAAGACATAGTGACCTTTTTCTTAGAAGTCCAGTGTTCTCTTCTCATCAGAATGGCAATAAAAAGGAGAAGCTCACAGCAATGTTGTCTTAATGAATCTTCCAGAAGGTTGATTTTTCAAGGAAGGGACAACTGGGACCATGATTATTTCAGCAAGACCTTAAAAAGAAAGAGGAGAGAGCTCTTTTAATATTGTTCAAGGTGACCTTCAGGCAACTTGGCTGAGAAGAGTCTACAACAAGACATTTTTTCTGCTGAATAGGTTGAAAATACGAGCGCTGCCCCAAAATTAAAGCCTAGGACAGTAAAACAGATAACATGCATCATTAGGAAGCACAATATTCCCATGCCCTAAAGACAATCAGAGACAGAAAGTTGGAAAAGCAATTTTGCCAAGTCCTCTCTTTCATAAATCAAAATTAAAACCATGGTTCTGAAATTATGAACAGTTTTGCTCATTAATTATTTATTTAATGAACTGTGCAGGCTCTGTTTCAAGCCAAGTTTAGAAACAACGTTTTAAGCTGAGATTTTCAAAATATTACTGATCTAAATTCTGACCAAATTATGGGGATTTTTAGGATACTAACTTTAAGATTTCTTCGAAAATCTTTGTCTAAAATGGTACAGGTGGTGTGAAGTCCAAATCAAACCTGTGTTTCAGTGTCAGTGTCAATCTTGTTCAGTTACATCTTAATCCCCACACTTCAGCCATAGCAACCAGGGAACACATCCAGGAGCCTTAGGGGAAAATCTGAATTTGAATAACCCAGAAAAAGGTATTCTGGTTTTGATCACATGCACCACTTCTCATCATGCAGAAATCCACTGACAAGCCCCAGTGCCTGGTCAAGACCTTTAAAATATTATCTGTTAAGAGCTAGAACTGATCCAAATTTTCAAAAAATATACCCCGAGGCATCACAGTTTCAATTTGATGTCCAAATATTTTATCAAACGGAAGTGCAGAGCTTCATCTCTTTGATGAATAGTACAACCTTATTTGCTATTCATGAAAGATTTTCTTCTTGTGGAGAATCTTAGGTCAAATCCAGATTTTAAGCATGTTGTTTGCCACCTGATACTCGTTGCTTTCATTTTAAAGTTCTCATTTGAGCAGTTTCACTCATACATTTAATGGATGCTCTGTATGGTGGTGGACATGACAACTTCCTCTGCAGAGCAAGTGAGACCTCCTCAATGGCTGAGAAGTGCAGGGGAATACTGGATGAAGGAACCATTGGATTTGCAAGTTGTGGACTTCATACCTACCAGCAAACATCAGGGAGTTGCTGGGTATTTATCAGATCTCCATGTCCATTCCCATCCATCACTGTTTACATGTTCTGCCGCTCTACAGAATTGCAGAGTATTTTGGGATGGAAGAACTTCTGAGGATCATAGAATGGTTTGAGTTGGAAGGGACCTTAAAGATCATCTTGTTCCAACCCCCCTGCCACTTGGTATTCAATCCTCTACTCCAAGCATGCCAACTTGAAAGATAACTCAAGGTTGCTTAGGAAAAACAGTGTTGAATATGCCTAAGGATGGAGATTTCATTACCTCTCTGAGCCCCTACTCCAGTGTTCAACTGTGAAAACTAATGTTTTTATCAATAATGTATAACAAATGATGAACCACAGCAAAAAGAAAAGAAAACAAACAACCACCACAAACGGGCATGGTTGCAACTTGCCACAGGAAGAAACATTAGTGGAAATAATTGGTAAATCAACATAAATTATTTCCTTGCACAGCAGGAAACTTCTGAAATAAAACACCCAAAATGAGCCTTATGTATGGGCCATTCTTTCCAAACTGTCTGTTCCTGATCTCAGAGCAAGCAACTGGGTTTCACCTTAAGCACGGAAATTAATCACCCCAACCTTATTAACACCAGGGATATTAATAGCATGAGGAGCTGTGGTCCACCCTGACGTACCTTCTATCCCTAGGTATGACTGCTCTCCACTGAATCACAGGAGAACTCCTTTCCTTCTTCTTCCTCCCCATTTCACAGGTCAAATATTTATTCCAGCTTCTGCAGGAGACCAGACCAAACCCTGCAGCGTATGATTAATAGAGCTTAAATGATGTACAAACAACCAACAACTGGATCTTTAAATAAAGATGCCAGTGAATCTGCTGCCAAATGATGCAGATCACAAGCTTAATTTTCTGTCTCTAGGAAAGCTCTCACAGAATTGCCTTGATAAAGATAATAACCTCCAGCACAAAATATTTTTTCCCCCCACTAATGTGTTTGAAGGCTTGTTCCAGAACTTTACACCTCGTGTAGTTCGAAACCGTCTAATTTCCAGCCTTTCATAACTAATTTACATCCATTTGATCTTCCGCCAGAATTGGCATCCAGTTTAAATCATTTCCTCCTCCTTTGATATTTATATCCCCAGTAATTGATACATTTGGGCTGGCCACCAACGGACATGGAAATACACGTGTGGTCCCCCCCTCCCCTGCTCACCAGAGGGATAAAACAAGAGTTGTGACACGGTTCAGATGATGGAGAGGGAAGATGTTCCTTGTGAGATCGCTCAGAACAGGTTCGGAACAAAGGCAGGGTGCTTCAGTCATCAAGGTACAGGATGAAGATGGCTTGAAGGAGGACCTGGGGGCTGTCAGGCAGAAAGAACTGGCAGGATTTGGGCACCTCCTGGGCACGAGGAGCTGGAGATCATGACCACGATGCCAGGTGACCGGCCTGAGTGACAGGCAGCGATATCGGGCCGCACACAAGGCCTGAAAAAGAATGATGGTATTAATAATGATAATAGTAACCAGTTCTGATAACAACGCATAATGAACTCATTATTATAATAATGTTTAG
This sequence comes from Calidris pugnax, assembly GCF_001431845.1. Taxonomy (NCBI): domain Eukaryota; kingdom Metazoa; phylum Chordata; class Aves; order Charadriiformes; family Scolopacidae; genus Calidris; species Calidris pugnax. Next base: position 351,719 of record NW_015090817.1, read on the forward strand.
AGATCACCATTATTATTCCAAAGCTCCACATCTGCAGCCACCATGTAAGAGTGGCTATTTATCCACTCTGACAAACATCAAATGCATTCTTCGGTCAGGGATTCAATAAACCAGCTATATGATGGAAACGATGGGTTTTAAATCCTGTCATTAAAGCAAACCTCAAGATAAAACCACCTTGAGCCAACCTTTGGCTGACATCCTCCATCTCCACATATCTCCATCTCCTCCTCGTATCTCTGCCTTCCTCCCATCTTAGAGGCACAGAGCTCCAAATAGATAGTTTCATTCTGTTTTGCTCATCGGACAAGTTGGACAAGCAGAATGATTTCATTAATTGCTATATCTCCATTAATTTAGCAATCCTGCTAATAACATTTTAATAATGTTTCAGATAAGAGTCAGGACATTTCTGCAGTTTCCCTTACCATTTATCTTCATTTATAAGGATCTGACAAGTTGAGTGGCCTGCGGTTGATTTTAAATGACTTATTGTAATATACGAGTAAAAACGGTAAATTTTATTAGAATGTGACCTCATTTTAGAGGAAAAGCTATTCTGGTTAGCTTGTAAGAGACAATTCATCACTTTTTAATATCTTGGATATATTTACCTCCAACACATGAGTATGCACAGCGCAAGAGGAAGCATTCTCTGCTTTATTTACTTTCTAACTTGATATTGTTCTTCTTCTTAGATATAAAAGAGGCTAAAAAGGGTAAAATACATTAATTGACATCTAGAGCTAGTTTTATGCAAAAAACAAATGCCAAATCTCAAAGATTTATGTTGCTAGATAATGGAGGAAAGCTCCATTCTTACAGTAAGCTGTGTGCTTGTATAATTAAAACAATTGCTTAGATTGATAGAATCACTTTGTTGAAGCTGCACTGATTTAATAACTAAATTAGTCAGGAAAAGGGTTTCCTTTTGATAGGGAATATATATTTTTTTTGCAAGAATCTCTCTGATTTGATGCTATTGTTTAGGCTGAAACCCAAAAGTTAATGTTTGGAAACCTCTAGATATTTTCTTTAAATGTTCTTAATTGATAAGAATCCTATTACCATCCTGAATACTCATGGTTTTTCCAGTTTGACTCCACATGATGGCACATCCTCCTGCCTTGCTCTTGGCCCTTGGGAGAGCTCAGGAGTGTGATGTTTCCACAGATCTGGGCAAACATCTGAGCTGGACATCTCTCCATGTCCTAGCACGGGGCAAGGGCAGGAAAGGCTCCACTGCCAAGGGACTGGTCATGGCAATCCAGCTCCACAAGATACCTGAAGAGGAGACAAAAAGATAATGCCCATGAGGGACAGAAAGAGGTGAATGTTACATAAACCTGAACAAATCAGAATCAACCAAATTTACAATGACAGAGGAAAACACTGCTTTTCACATCATAGAGTCATAGAATTGGCTGGGTTAGAAGGGACCTTTCAGATCACGGAGTCCAACCATCAACCTGACACAGAAAAACCATCACTAAACCATTTCTCTAAGCACTACATCTGCCCAGCTTTTAAATACCTCCAGGGATGGTGACTCAACCACTTCATCAGCTGATGACTAAATAGTTCCATTTCCATTTTCCCCAAGAGAAACATTCAACTTTTGGTAAACTTTGTAAAAAAAATTCCTCCAAAATGAAGTAAAAATTTATCCTTGGACCCTGCTCTCTTCTTGACCTCCATGAAACAGAAATGATTAACCAACTGTAAACACTGCAAGTTGCCTCCTGAACCTCAGTTGCCTTCATTCCCTCTGTTGATGACCACGTCCATCCCTTCTCCCTGTGTGATCTAGCAGAACCAAGCCACTGCCAGCAGGTTCTTGGGGAGTTCCTCCCTTTCCCTTCCCCTCTTGAGCACCTTTTTACAAATCCAATGAGAGCACATGCAGAACTTTTGGCACTTCTCCTCTCACCAAACAGCTCCACATGATGCACCTGCTTGTTGGACATCCCCAGCCCCTCCATCTCCACGAGGCTCAAAAACCCTTCGCTTCCCTTGGAACAAATCACAGGCTACAGGAGAAAATATTCCAAGTTTCTCCAAGATCGCTTTTCCTCCCCATTTACCTTTATTTCTTTTCTTTTGGTATTTTGAAAACTTTCTTTTCACTCCCAAAATAACTGTCTACAAAGGTAGAAAGTGTAGTTTATCACCTTTAATGCTTTAGATAATATACTTTATATGGAGAGATTTTTATATATATCCATATAATATGTATATAGTATTTGTGTGGGTTTTATATGCGTGCACATAAATAATCAAAATATGAGAAGCTGTGATTTGTAAAAGAATATCTCAACATAAAAATTCCAGTAAAATCATAACAAAAATCACTTACAGCAAAGCTAAATTATACAAAAGCCACGCGTAAGTGAATTTTGAGAAAATGTAACGCGATGTGGACTCACACTAGTAAATGTTATTTTCAGCTTTTGGTGGTATTGAGGTCATTGGAGTGTTGTGGTGCACAATTGGGCATCACAGCCCTATGGGCTGTGCTTTTTTTCCCCCACAAAGCTCAAGTCTCTATTCCTCAGTTTCTCATCCTCTCCCAGACCCCCGAGTGTCTCTCTGTAATATTTCTCCCCTGGATACTGTCATTCATGACCTGTCACTCGTTCAGGACCCCATGGTCCTTCCTGGCCATCCCAGGCTGTGTTTGACCCCGCTTCCACCCAAGGACCTGACCCTGACCCACACCCTCCTGAGGGACCCACCCTGCCAGAAGCTGGAAAGAAGCAGCAGATATGGCACTGCTGTGTGTGGCATGGGCTTTAGATGCCCCTCAACATGTCCCCAGACCTTGCCAGACCCAAAGGATTCCACCCAAACACCCTCTTAACCCCACACTGAAATTCTGGGATGCCCAAGAGGATGCCAACACCAAGAAGGAAAATGCCAGTAGAGCTGGGACATCTTCAGGTCATAACTAGGAAATTTGTCACCTGTTCTGCTTTATGACTGTATCTCTTTTGGGTTTGGTTGACTCTAACAAATAATATCCATCTCTTATGTGTTTGGCTCAGCATGTACCTTCAGAGGAAAGACCCTCATCCTCGTGGGCATCATCCTTGCCAACTGTAGAGTCTATTCTAGTTTAGTCTATTTTAAGGCTCTTCAGGAAATGAGGGAGGAAAAACCCATTCTATTTTGAAAACCTTTTCAGATTCTTTTCCTTATAACTCCATTTATCAAGAAGTAATCGGCGCTGGCAGAGGGATGGTGGGTCCAATCCTATATGATGCTGAGCACCTTCTGTCAGGGAGCTAGACCCAAGAACCAAAGAGAGGTGCCTAACAGTATCGACAGTATCGATTCCTTCCCCTCGAAGACGAACTGTTTTGATTATAAATGATTAATTGAAATTAATGTCCCTCAGCAAATTTTGCTGAGCAACAGTCTTCTCTGAGAGTAAATAATTCAGTAGACTGATCCACTGCTGAGGTACAAAGCTTCCTGAAATTTCTTGCTGTTACTATTTTCAACCTTTCTGAAGACTTTTTAGGAGCTGCACCGGTAGACGTCTGATTTATCTGTAACTTTATGGGTCAAAAATCAAATTGCAACCTAATTCTGGGCAAAGACAAGTCATAAAGGTCTCGTGTAAGTTAAAAGGGATGAGGGCAGATCAGAGGACGAGAGCCCAAGTGGCACAAAGTTGGCTTTTTTTATGATATACACACTTTCAGCTCTTTCCTACCATCGGCAGAAACGATGGGTTTAGAAAACCAAAGGTAGTGCCTTTTATTTGAACTAGATTTCTTTACCCATACCACAAATTAAATCCGAACCTCTTAGTACTGAAAAAAAAATACAACAAATTTACTCTGCTTACTTTTTAACTCAACATTTATGCTGGTTTCTTTCTTTCTTTCTTTCCTACAGTGTTTTCCTTTGCTTGGCCAACAGAGATAGGTTACCTCTTCCCTTATCGTTGGCGTCCAGGCAGGGGTACTCGGTGCGCTAAGAAAACGCCGCAGTGTTTGCATCATTCCATCTGCTCATGGGCTTGATGAGAACATTATTTGGTGAAGTTTTCTGGCCTTAACGTTTTCTAAACAGTTAGTCTAGGAGCTGAGCCCTGTCGTCCTTTCAAGCCTCAAAACCTGTAAATAAAAAGTGAATAGAAGATAGTTGTTTAAAAGTCTCTCTCACGCGGGCGTGCGCCCCAGGATCTACAGATAGACAGATCCATTTCCACTGTAATTAAAACCCACACACAAGAACCTTTCTAGCCATCTCAGAATAAAAAGCTTATATTTTCTGAATATCAAGGTAAGGACAAAATTAACCTGACATTTGTATTTGACAAGGAAGTTAATGCTGTGCTAATCCCCTTCGGGACGCAGCAATTTTCACCTGTCAGAGATGTTGTAGTCCAAAGGGAATATCACTCCTCTCCCTTTCTGCTCTGTTTGAACTGAAGAAGAGGAAGGGGGGGGAGGAAGAAAAAGAAAAATGCTCATTATCCTGAAAATGCAAAGAAAAATGGTGAGCTTGTCTCCAAAGGATCCAGTGAAGGGGAGTATAGATGTTTATATGGCTACGAGACAGGCAGAAAGATCCAAATTTGGGAGGCTTGAATATTCATCTGGTGCCTAGGTGATTTTCTGGATGTGGCCAGAAACAACACATTAAAATGTTCTCACCTACCTATGATCCATGCCTTGGGACACACATCCATTGGAAAAAGGGACAGTGGAAGGATGTGGACATCCCAGTGGATACCTAAAAAGGAGAAAATGCCAGACTGTAGGGAAGGTGGAAAACTGCAGAAGCTACACCCTGTGCCAAGCACCAGGCTGAGAACTTTGCCTCTCCAAAACCGGGCAGGTGGCAGATTGGGGTATATATACATTTTTAGGGTTTTTTTTATTTTATTTTTTTTTTTACACAGATATAAATAAGTTTCACTTGAGACTCTTAATTGTTAATTAGTCCACTTTAAAACTAGATATGTTAAATTCATTACAGCCCTAACCCAGTTTGAAATGCATTAGTATTCATCTTCAATGCCTAATCACTACAGTATTCATTTAAAATTCTTTCAGTAATCTAGTCTGCAAAATTTCAAGTTGATGTAAATGTCAAAAGCAAGAGACAGAAATGTCTAATTAGCTAAGTACCTCGGTTGTTGCTATTTCTTGGCAAATCAGAAGTGAACTTATGTAATGCTCGTTGTAAGAGGGTACTGTGTTTGATGGGAGCCTTTGAAGGAAACAAAGAGCTTGTGATGACTGGTTGCCTTCGTGCGCTGGTGGGCATTATTTCCATCCAGTGGATAGGAATACGAAGCTTCATATGGCCCGTTAATATAGGGTTTGTATTAATTACCTGTCTTGTTTGCGAGGATTGGATTTCCATCCCAAGAAATGTTGGAAACTCGGCTGGATAAGCTCCAGGGCCATAGGATTCATTTTGAAGCTGGCTCTGCTCTGAGCAGGGTGTTGGACCAGATGAAATTCCAGGGGTTTCTCTTCCATCTCTTCCAACCAAAGTCATTCTAAGATTAGAATCAGAGTTGTACTCAAAGCGGGGTTAATTAGTTCAGGTTGCTCAGGGCTTCATCCAGGAGTCGTCCCTCTTCCAGTATCCGATTCTTTGATTCTGCTGTTCCTACAGTTAGAACATCCATAAAAAGAAAAAAAGAAAAAAAAAATCTGAATTTTTCTATGTCAGCTTCCTCAAAAAAAAAATAGCGTAGTTTTTAAAAACTGATTAAAGTGGGAAAGATATTTTTTTTTAATGGAAAGGGGTTTATTTGTGTCATGGTTTGGCCTCAGACCGCAACAAAGGACCACGTGCAGAACAGAGCCCCCACGGCCACGTGGCCGGGAGGGTTAAATCGAAATAAAAAGGCAAAAATCGTGGGTTAAGACAAAGGCAATTTGAACAGAACAGGACAAAGAGCAAGAAATAACAACAACAATAACAGAGGGATATACAACCGTGATCACGATACCGCCGCTCGCCCAGCACACCCTGGACAACCCCAACAGCTCTCCTCCCCCGGGGGTCGTCTCCTCCTCCTTCCCCAGCAGCTCGGGCTCCCCCTTGGGCATGGCTCCCATGGGATGGAATACCTGTGTCCCTGCTAGGTCCTGGGGAGAATGAACCCCATCCCCACCAGACCCAGGACAATTTGTTGCCATTATGGCCCAAGGGACATAGACAAACCAACTGCAGCACACTAAGGGTTGGTTTGTGTAACTATTTTTTTCTACTCTTTCTTCCACTGTGGATAGCTTGAAACTGAAAGTGTAAATTAGATCAGTCTTTGAGTAACACTGTGTATTTGTTTGGGGAGGCACAAATTATTAATAAGTAGTAATTAGTACAACCCACTAATGAATTCCGGGGTTTTTTCCCCTCTTCTTGATGTTATATGTTAGTCAAAGGCTAAAACTCCTTTATTTTTCTTTAGTGAAATTACTAACCAAATAGAGGAAGAAAATTCATGACCTCATTAAGTGAGAGCCATAAGACCTTTCCTATTTTCCTTTTTGTTCTGCTTGAAATTATGACGCCTGCCATTAAAATGTCAACATTCACCAGGAGTTACAACACCACAGAATGCAAGACACTGCAATTATTTCCTCCTCTTGATCTAAGAAGTGCTGAGAAGTTTAAGATGCCAGTGTAAATGATTTTTTAATGGTGACTACTGTGCATCAGGGTAACATCAAATATCTACTAGCAGTGACATAATGCCAGCAGGGGGAGGAAAAAAAATACGTTTGTGGCCCAATTTCAAATTCCTAAAAGCACAAAGGAGCTTGAATAATTCAGTCCCCATTGCCATCAGCTGGGTTCCCATTCTGCTAGGGAAAGGCTGAAAGTTGAGCAAAGATATTGGAGTAGGAAATGATGAATAAAAAAAAAAGTGGAAAAAGAGAAGTGAGAATAATGAAAAGTTAAACAGGAAACATGAGTTGGCCAAGAGATATTAGTGATTTTGGCTTGAAATAGCTTACCTGGGACTTGTTTTTCAATGACTCTATGGAATCTTTCTCCTGGCTTTCAGAGTCACTCAGGGCTGAGAAGAGAACATAACCCGAAATTACCAGTCACTTTTGTAAAGAGCTTGGCTTCTTGGCAAAGTGCATCTGTGGGTGGAAAAGGTTCTTCCATGCCCCACTTCCATTTTACCTTGGATAATGGATCCCTTGAGCCGCCTCCTTGCTTTTACAACCCTTTCATATCTTGTGTTCCTCCTGCTATTGTGGTCTCTGTTTTGTGTCTGAACTTGCAATCAAATCCACGGGGGAAGTTCCCTAATGGCTTGGTGATCTCCTGCTGTAGTCTTAGGGCCATAGATTGAAAGCTGTTAAGGACCCCGAACACACCAGTGATGCCATAGAAACATAATCACTAAGAACAAAATTACAGAGCACAGTTCTGGCCTTTGCTACAGAAAAAAAAAAAAACAACCAACAAAACATACCAGGTTTGATTTAAAACAGAATGTTTTCCAGAAAATAAAAAAGGGTAAGATCTCATTTGGTACCAACTTACTCAGCCCCAAGCATTTCAGCGGTTTTACTGAATTAAGTCAAGAGACTTCACAAAATTTGAAGCCCTCTGAGATTCATCCAACCAGATTAATCAAATTCTACTGCACTTATATTGCAGCTCTTTGTGTATGCGCTGATGGATTTATTATATCATTGAATTAAAATTCAATGGCAGCCTTTAAAATCTATTACATTGATCTCTACATCAAGTGTCTCACTGTAAGTCACGTTTAAGTAATACTTTGTTACTTAAAAAAAAAAAAAGAAAAAGTAAGAAGTTTTGTGTTATAGCAAAATTCCTTAGGGAGAATTCCATAAAAGCAAAAGAAGAACCAAGAAAGCAATGGTAATGTGCATAATATGAATAATTGCTTAGGGTAAAATGGGAGAGGAAAAAGTAATTCGGCACTATGAGAAGCAGGCTTTTCAAGAAATACAGTGCCACAAACAGAGAAAGCTAAATGATTCATGGTATTTAAATAAATTACCTCCGGCATAAGTTTAGAAACCAAAAGACCATCTCTGGGTTCCCAAGTGTGGCAAAACACTTGTTTATTCCTGGGGAAATAAGTTCCTCAACTGGTGATATGAATCACGGCTAATGGCATTTACAGGGGGACTCAACACAAGAGAAACAAGCTGTTCAGTCTCAGCTGCTGATTAATGACTGATAAGGAACACATGAATATAATCTGCCTGCCTCTAAATGTCAGCTGGCAGACAGGTAGGGAGAAAAGGGGGGGAAGGGAGGTGTCTAAGATTCAGTTGGGAAAAAAATAACTAAGATCTAACCAACAGAAATCTGTACAAAATGCTCTGTAGAAAGGAAAACATGGCTAAAGTCAGACTTCTAAAAGGGGAGCAATCAGAGGTGAAATACAATATTTTTTAAGCTTTTTTCAAAAACACACAACAAAAATCGTAGCTGGAGCCAGGCTGATTTTTACCTTAAATGCTCTGTCTCTATATCCTCTGCCTTCATCCCCTGAAAGATGCTACTTCTCTGGTGACAAAAGGTGAGTCACTCCAGCAGAAAGCAGGACTTGATCTCTTTGGATGGGCCATCAGCCACGGCTAATGGGCTTCAGCCACTTCCCCCCCCCTTGGCATTGTGTGGCAGAAGAAGAGGCTTTATAGACCTAAAAAAAGTGAAGCACTTCCAGCTGGGGCTGTGCACATCTCTGAAGCTGAAAAATAGAGAGTTTAGTAGTAAATAATAGAATGGGATGCTGGAGAATGCTGCTGCTTAAAACCTTTGGGTCTATAAAATAAATTCCCAATCTCTATCCCCCAGTCTGCTTCCATCAACATCAGTGGCTCTCTACCATCCACTAAGAATCCAGCCCATAGTGTTAAACAGAAACCTGTGCCATCTAAGGAGCAATTTTATTGAGCAGACCTATAAAACTTCTCTGCAGGGGGTACTGTTTCCACTAAATACTGCTGAGTGCCCCAAAATTCCTGTATTTAATGTTTGGTGGGGAGGTTTTCAGTCCTACTTGGGTCTCTTCCAGAAGGGAAAGAACAGAGCACATCAATTAAGCTACAAAGACATTACTATTATTACAAAAAGAGGTTTATGTTTATTCCTATGCATAAAAACAACTGAAATTCAAGAGGATTCACCATCATAAAAATACTAAAGTGTTTTACTTAAGTAAATAATGGCATTGGACGAAAAAAAAATCAGGAAAATTAAGGGACTCGAATTTTTACAGACTTACCACGCAACACAAAGGTATAAAGACATACAGCTTTCCTCAGAAAATCTCAGGGGGACATATAAAACCATTTAACTCTGAAAAACAGGACAACACGAGAAATAATAAAGATTTATTAAGCTAGAGGTTGACTGAATAAATCAAAGAAATGACACTCACGGCTACTTTAAATTCAGAATATGAAGTTAGCAAAGGGGAAGGACACCAAAATTGACTGTGAATCTATGTCAGGCAAGCATACAGAAAATCCCTCTTTTAGGAAATTTTAATAAAAAGCTTTATTAAAAAGGCTTTTTTGAATAAAAATTTATTAAACCCCAAATAATAATAAGCCCCACCCACAGAGGAGTTATGTATATATATAAACAGGTCAATTATGACAATGAAAACCTGAAATCAGGAAAGAATAAAAAAAAAAACAGGAAAAAAGAGAAGAATATTGGATATTAGCTGATTGGCATTTCCACAACTGGAGTGTGTCTTTCTCCCACCTCTCAGTCAGGACTCAGGAGGGAAAGTCTGTCCTGGAGAGAAGAAGCCCAAGCTCCTAAGACCTTTACTTGATGCTTCCCACCTCGGATGGGAGCCTGAGAGCAGGATTTCATGGGTCTTTTTGAATTTCCCATGTTATCCTTACCCTTTAGCCATCTGATTTCAACCCTGCTGACCCCACTTCTCCTTATTAATAAAGACATTTTTGTATTATTTCCTTTATATGTAGAAGGGTCAGGACCTCGGTCCTCACTGCGGTGCCTTCACACCATCTCTCCAGCCCAAAGGGGCTTCAAGGATGGTTTAGTAAATTCCTTGCTCAACTGTTGCTTCAGTGGAGTTTTTCCAGAGAACTGGATTTAAAAAAAAAAAAAAAAGCATAAAGGAAAGACCTCAAACCTCATTAAAAGTGGAAGAGACGGTTTAGCCAGAGCTCTCTTGACTTTCCTGTTCCCACCTGAGGACACGAGAAGAACTGAGAGAGAGGGGAACACGAGGGCCCTGTGCTCAGAATGTCTCTCAGTCTAATTTGCTGAGATTTATGAGCACACAAAACCAGAATTTATCAATTTTTTGGTACAGTCCCCATCACAGAACAAGCCTGAGTAATATTCAGGCTGCTTTGGTTTATGGAGCTTTTTATCGAAGACGCCATACCCGTGCAGAGGTGTGCATCTGTTTGCTCCTCTTGCTGCAGCACCAGCGAGACAAAATCAAGTTCAGAATACAAAAAAAAAAGGTTTACAGTCAGGTTGAATAACAAATCCTCGAAAAAACAAAACAACTTGGAAGAAAAATCACTTCTTCAAAACACCAGACTAAAAATATGGTAGTGGCAAGCCTCTGATGTATCGAGATCATTAGTGTTTGTGTTGTCTCATGCTTTTCCATGATTTCCTAACCGCATCTGTCCATCTGCCGACTCCTATATTTAGATTTTAAACATTTGTTTGGATGTTTAGAGCGCTCGGATCCCTTGGTCCTGCTCCACGACCAACACTCCGAGACACTGCTGTAATATTAATAGTAAGTATGTTGTAGCAAATCAAAGCGTAAACAATTTTCACGTGCCTGAGAGGTCTCCGGTGAATTAAAACAGCCATCTGGTGGAAGAGCACAAAGCTAAAATCTTTCCAAACCAGAATAAAATCGTAATTGTATTTGTATTTCCTCTGCAGTATTTTAAACGTGGTTCATATTAGAAAAAGCAAATCAACGCTGGGCACATAACAGCTTAATACCAGAGCCATTTAGAAGAAAGGCTGTTCTTTTATTTATCCTGTCCAGTAGCCTGAGCAACAATCAAATATTTTTATTTTAAGCCATTAAATATTGCCAAAAAAAATCCTCCCCCCCATAATTTTCTGCAGCTCAGAATGACACTGTTTACAAATAGTGCTATACTTTGAATCAACGACCTTGTAATCTGTTTCCACGTGTAGAATAACATTCCTTATCATTGACATGAATGAAAGAAATGATAGTCTGTCCTTTTTTTTTTTTTTATTTGGCCCCTGATTTATTTTTTTTTCCCCTCATTTTTTCACTGTAGAAGGCACTTGGGCCAAGGAAGTAGAAGTTGTTTCATTTATCTGCTGGTGATAGCCTTCAAATATCACATGCCCTGCAGAGGAACATGCAGTCCTCACCACTCTGGATGGATAAGGTTTGGTCACAAGATTCAAATTGTGATAAACTCACCTACTATGTTTTCTGCTTAATGACAACCCCAACGATTCGTAACGCTCAGGGCAGAGAATGGAGAGGTACCAGAGACACTTCAGAAGCATCCTGCTGTAAGACCTGCCTCCCTTGTCTTCCTCAAATAGCCCCATGCTGAGCAGAATGACAGAAACACAAAGCATGGGTGGGTTCCTGCAAAGTCTAAAAGGGGGATTATTCAGCAGCTCGTGCTTCCAGGTCTGGTAAGATGATCCAAAGAAGCTCACACAGCACCAGCAAAGCTCTCTTCTCCTGCAGGAAAATGGGAGGAATGGGATAGGTCCAGATGAGAAGCAGTGGACCAAAGAGAGGAAGGCCACAGAGGGCTGGAGCCCCTCTGCTGTAAAGAGCGGGGGGGCTTCAGCCTGGAGAAAAGAGTTCTGGGGAGACCTTAGAGCCCCTTCCAGTCCCTCAAGGGGCTCCAGGAGAGATGGGGAGGGACTCTTGGTCAGGGAGGTTGAGCCATAGGATGAGGGGGAAGGGTTTGACACTGAAAGAGGGGAGATGGAGATGAGATGTGGGGAAGAACTTCTTTGGTGGGAGGGTGGTGAGAGCCTGGCCCAGGTTGCCCAGAGAAGCTGTGGCTGCCCCATCCCTGGAGGGGTTCAAGGCCAGGTTGGAGGGGGCTTGGAGCAACCTGGGCTGGTGGGAGGTGTCCAGGGGTGGAAATAGATGGTCTTTAAGGTCCCTTCCAGCCCAGACCATTCTGTGATCCTATGAAACAGTCCTGACTCATCACATAATTGATGCCCATGTGGCAAAGAAAGGAGCAGAGGACTTCTGGTTCCTGTGATCCGGAGCAGACTGCCTGAAGACCATCAGTAACTCAAACACACCGAAAGGATGATGTACAATTGCTGTAATGCAGAGTAACAAGAAAGATTGCTAGAGGGAAATGCCTGGCTGGGGTAGGGATGCAAGAGGAGAAGGTCAATGCCTTCTGTTGATGACAACACACATGGCTTAATCACAACAGGCTTTCACAGTCCCTACCCGTTGACGTTCACACACTAACAATCCCTCTGTGCTGTAGCAGGAAAAGCTTTTTGCCATCCCATTCCACCCACCCTTCCCCTTAACTCCACGCTTCAACTGCCTTGAATGGCATTGTTGCTTTTCTGAGCGTTTCCAAAGACCGTGTTGACAGATTTTGGCTGGCTGGCTCACAGACCACGCAGTCTGTGAGCAATACGATGCTCATATTTTTGAAAATTATACTTAAAAGCAGAGGAGGAAGAATAGCTCGCGTTATGATGCTTTCCCAAGGCTAGATCCTTCAAAATCATTCTCTCTATATCACCCAACTCCAAACAAGCTGGTAAAGAGAACTCTGATCTGCTTCCTCTTTTACAAAAAAAAACAAAAACCAAAAATTTCAGAAGAGAGACCAATTGAACAGAACAGTTGTTGCAAACAGCTGTTTCGAAATGTAGCTGGCAATTTCCATAAATTCATATTCAGATCCCCCGGCTTTTCTGTACTATAAACAAGAAAAGTTTTGTCGAGCGCCCAGGGATAGCTTTGTTGTGATGGGCCCTAAATAAATACAATTTGTCGTGGTGGTTGGTTGGTTGGTCCTTTCCCCACAGGCTGCTGGAGGCGATGACATGCAGCCCCTTTCCTTCAGAAACTCGTTTTGACCTGAAGCTCTGAGTTAATCTGCTGCAGTCTGAGAGCCACAGAAAATACAGAATGAGGAGGAAAAAGTTCCTAAACACATACAAAAGGCTGTGTTTGGAGAAATGAGAGGTGGCCAGCTCTCAGAGATGTTAGATTTGCAGGGGGGATGCGCACGTGGGAGCTTCAAGGCTTGGAATTTACTCCTTTGACTCATCAGCAAATCGTAACTGACAATAAACAACTCCTCTGCACGGTCTGCTTTGCAGAATGGTTTGTATCACTCTGCAAAAAGCCGCCTTTCAAGCCATTGCATTGAAATCTCTCTCTCCCAAAGCCGTGTTTCTCATTCAGGGCTCTGTTTAGACACCTTCCCAGCCATTAAAACTCAATAACATGTTGCTAAAGCAGCAAATTTGACAGCACGCCGTTTAGCTCCGTCTCTGGAAATCACAGCATAGATGGCAAACAGCAAAATTAACAGTACTGTGAAGCTCTATCAATATATTTTTTAATGAAGTGTTAACGGTATGAAGCCTTTTGCTAGAAGGCACTAAACTGCTGGAGATGTTGCCTTTCCAGAGATAAGTAAAACCACGACTACAAGTTGCTCCCCCCTACCTGGGGAGGAGGAGGAAGAGGAGGATGAGGAAGTACAACTGCCCCTTCCCCCTGTTAAATCAACAGCTGTTACAGTTCGCTTAATTAACCCATACCCATGTAATAAAATACCATCACCTACTTATTATAATCAAGAGAAAGTCATTTAGGAATGAGGTTACCTTATGTCTCAGGACCCGCTCTAATGGCTGAAGGTTGACAAAGGAACGTGTATCTACAGTGATTAGAAGTTAAATCAAATCACAGCGCTCTTTGCCTTCACCAATAAATTATAAACAGGGATCCGCATTGTTGCTCTGGCTCCTCAAAACTCCACAGGACTCCCAACGAGCAAATCTATGAGGTCTGATTTCTTCCAAAAACCCCAGAACCTGAAATTCAAAACACATCATTCCTCAAAGACAGAAGGGAATTAGTTCTAGATTTCCACAAGATCTTTTAAAATCCATACTCATTTTGAGGAAAAAAAAAAATAATCTAGGTTTTTCTACATTTTGGGCAATACCATAATTTATGATAGGAATAAAAGGCGTGGATTTTCACTGTGATAAAAATATTGCACTTATGTTTATGTTATTTTCAAATCTGCTTGTAAGTCATTAAACAGACAAAGCTCATAGCAGCATTCATTAAATTTCAACCTTAGGATGCATAAACTACTCTCCCACACATTCTATCTTATTCCAATATTATCTAAGAGTTACAAAAAGCCATTAATATCCTGAAGTTATTTCATGTAGAAACCAAATTATCCCGCACACGCACACACAAAAAATTAAAATAAAACCGTGCTTACTTATTATAGACCCTGTTTTGCATTCCTGCAAAGAAAGTGGGAAACAGAACACTAAAGAGGAAAAGAATGAAAGGCAGCTGATAAGTTATAAGACCATGGCAAAAATTTACAACCTCATGAATCCTTTCCGTGCTGGAACTTTGAAGGAATTGTCTTTTTTTTCTGCTTCAACAATACCTGTGAGGATAAAATAAATGCAAACCGATGTACAGATTGTCTTGTACTTGGGCTGCTCCTATTCTTAAATTAATTTTCCCAGGTTCTGCTTTCTTTTTTTCCCCCTCCAGCAGCCTGAGAACAACGGCATCATGAAACAGCCCAGTTCACAACACTGTATAAAAAGGCTCATTAAAATGCAGCCTCATTAATTACTTTTGAAATTAAGTTATACTGGCTATCGCTATCTCAGCACTTCAGAGTCTTCAGGCACACATAAAAGAAAAGTTATTATCTCACCTCTAAAAAGTGTTTAAAGAATAAGAACAGCAAGAAGTTAATACCAAATCCTGTATGAGATACAGCATGACACAGAGTCAGTCTGTATATTTCTTAAATAAGTACCTCCTCACTTGCCATCCTGGTAGCCCAAAGTCTTATGCCACCAATCAAGCTTCAGGTGATGAAGCTAAATAAATTTAATAATAAATTTATTTAGTTTAACTGGGGAAAAGGAGTGCTGGGCTCTACCCTGGCATCCCTTCCAACCCGATGAGCTGCACGCACGGCTCCCAGCTACCAATATTGCTTAAACATACTGGTCTGGTCCCTGCCTCCTTGGGCTTTTGGTGGTCTTTTGGCTGATGATGCTTCCCTTTCCCAGAAACACAAAATTGCCAAAAATCAGCCTGCTGAAATAACAGCTTTTCCTTTTTTTTTTTTAAATTTCCTCAAATCCTTGAATTTAAGGCCTCACTAATAGCATTATCTGGCTAATTTTCCTACACTCCTTCTCCTGTTGTGATAGGATTGTTGTAGCCCTTAAACACAGATACTGACTGACAAAGACTCCCTAAACCCCGTTGGTATTTATAACCAAAATATCGGGCACAAGCTAAAAATTCGGGATACTTCCAGCATGTTTTTTGGTTTCCGGCTTCAATACCTCAGATTGACAGAACTGCCTAATTTCTGACATAGAATATTCCCATTAAGGCAGAGATGTAGGTGGGTATTGCAGAGAAAGACTCATTAGACTGTTTATGCTGATATTTAGGATGAATTTGGAAAGTTTTTAGTGTATTTACTGTGGGACATTGATACTATTATTTAGCGGTTAAATAAAGTTGTCCTTTGACATGGAGACAATTCCTGCATCCTAAAGGTTATACAGATTTGCCTAAAAGGGTCTCCTAAATCCATTTATAAACTCTCTGGGAATGCAAGGCTTTGAGGATGCCTGGTAAAAACAAGATCCTTTGGAAGCTCCTTGACTTTCAGAAAGGGTTGGGGGAGCATCCTCAGGAGATTCTCCCTCACGTCTCCTCTGAACGTCACAGATGCTGGGTTTAACTAATGATTCCACCCAGGATTCCATCAGGATCCTTCACAGATACATAATATATACCCTCCATTTTTCAACTCAGTTCTTACTTTCTCACACTAAAATGCATCACCAGAGTGATGGTCCTTAGAAATGCACATCACCAGAGCATGTCTTTTCTCTGATACGAAGTTGGCTCAATATTCTTCCGCACCAGCGAAGATCATAGCTCCATCACAATTAAAAATAAGGAATTTAGCAGTAACACATATATTTAGATGTGACTACAGGAGGTAACAGCGTAAGGAAGGTTCACTGACCTTTTGAAAAAACAAAAAAATCAACCTTACATTTCTGTTTTTATCGGAAGAAGCTACGCTGGCACAAGGACATGGGAATTCAGCCAAACCTTTTAAAATAATTCAGCATTGGGCTGATTCTGAGGAACAGCAGAGTAGCTCATGGACTTATCTCCATCTCCCTCATGTAAGTTTACCTCCGTGCACAAGACAGAAAAAAAATGAAATAATTAGTGTTTCTCAACCTTCTGACACAGCCATGGGTCATTCCTGCAAAGCCTACAGTAGATCACTCCATACAGACAGAAGTTCTCCATTTCTTCTGGGCTTGGTCGGTTTTACTTGTTTAGATTGTAAATTTATTACACTCCAAGTTGTGCTATTGGCACCATCAGCTCTTGACCTCCCAAAGATCCAGGAAGAAATGCTTCATCTGTCAGAAGCTGGAAAAGGAGGGAGCAACAAGAAACACTGAACACTCCCTTGTTGGGTTTTTTTTGATGGACAATACTGGTGGGATTTTCTCAGATTGTTTGAGATACACAGGATTCTTTTTTTTTTCCTTAAATGGGAAATTTAAGTTGTCCCAGTTGTTTCCACTAAACATATTCAGGCATATCATAATGAATTTCTTACAGAAAAAGACAACTTCTAAATGTGAATTACAATTACAAAAATGTATTCTTTTATTTTCTATCAATAATTTAACTGCCTGTAGTTTTAATTTCACAGGCTATCAAGCTCTCTTGCAACACATAGAATGTGCATCTTAATATACCACATGTACGAAAAAAATGCTATAAAATTATGCTTATACAATAATATGAATTAAGGCCATTCTGCTCTGCTTACCATTGTGTTAATTTTGTATTTCTGACTTTTTTCTCTACAACAACAACAAAAAAAAAAGCAGCAAAATTTCTTTACAAACCACTTTCTTCTGCTAAGGCAAATCGTTAAAGAAGGGGCCTTCTCCTTGCTCTCCTTGCCCGTTTGAGGTAAGCCAAAAATCTATTTTTCCCTCTTTAGTGATGGAAAACTCATCCATTACTTCTGTGTTTCTCCATCTCCCACAATTATTGAAAGCAGCTGAGGGTTCTCATGGTTTTCACCAAAACTGGTGAGAATATCTCAGCCGACCTACATCCCCCATCGATGTTACTTTGGTATCTAAAGATGTATGGCCTTCAGTCTGCCCTAACCTAAGGACATTTTTATGATAGCAGCAGAAGAATGATGAAAGATAATTATTCATGTCCATGTTCTTATTTCAACAATAAACAGGAAAACAAATCACTGCCATAATCTTAGAATGCCAAGGCTTCGTCACGTATTGTACCTCATGCAAATGCAGCGCTTCCATAAAAAAAAATAATAAAATCAATGATCCTAAGGATCATTTACCTTGAAATTTATTAATATCAAGCGTGACTGCAACAGTTCCTATAAATATACATCATATAAATGCCTGGTTTATAGAGTTCATGAATTGGGCAATGGGTTTTCATCACTCAAAATCCGAGCTGCCGAGGAAGAGGAGTCAGCACGCTCCTCCAGACCCACACGAGTGGGTGAAGACATCACTGAGGAGGTTTTGCTGATGAGACATGTCCATTAAGGACTTGTCTTATCCTGAAATGTTTCCTCAGATAATTCCTGAACTTCTGAGAAGAAGCTGCAGGAACCACGCTGTTGGTGTATCTCAAAAGGTTTTGAGCACCAGCTGATTTTGCACAATCATGGACATGTGTTTAAGGTCCTTAAACATCAGAGCCAACTGCAATGTATATTGAAAAACACGTTTCTATTGGCTATTCTTTTAAATCATATTCTGTTTTTTTAATTTGTCATTTGTGGACGTGTGCATACGAATGAAAGTTAATTTGCAGAGGTCTTTGAGAATGGCTGCAACACATCAGCACTAATTCCCATGCAAGCCTAGGTGTTCCAAGAATTTTCATTATTCTTCATCAATCACTGTCCATCATTTATCTTCTTGTTTAAAAACATTTTCCTTATTTACTCAGAGTGAAAGAGAAAAAAAAATATTAACATGAGTGGTGACATCTCATAAAACATAAATAATGAATAGCTCTGCAAACCACCCCGGGCAGAAAATGCAGCTTTAGTAGGTCTGTGACATGCACACTCAGCTGGAGATTGGTATGGATTCTGCTTAAATGCTTTGCAAAGGGGCAGGTTTTACAGCAAATCATTTCCTCAGCCCCCTCCTTAAAGTTGGGCATCACAAAAGGAAGGTTTCCCTCCTATTCACAGCTTCTACTTGGGTTAGAAACACTGAAACAGCTTCAGTCGTAATTTTTTCAAGAGTCCACATCTTATTTACCAAAAAAAAATTAAAGGATATTTAGATAAACAGAAGAACAGCAAAAAGATGACTTGAATTCTTCCTCCATTCCTTACATGGGCAGGTCTCAACGAGGCAAAGGAATTAATTTCCCTGAAAAGATTAATGAGGCACCAAATGAATTGACGCTGCCCAGATCTCATGTCAGAGTTGAGGATGATAAGTTGCCACTGACAGGTCCCTATCGGATGGGGAGCTTTAAGGGGCAGGTACACATTAACCTGAACTATATCTTGTGAAAACAAATTGAAAGTTTTAATACTGCTTCTCACCAAGAAAGAAATATCAGTTTCACCAAAAAAAATTCAAAAAGCAAGATGAAATTACACAAGACAACAT
This sequence comes from Calidris pugnax, assembly GCF_001431845.1. NCBI lineage: Eukaryota > Metazoa > Chordata > Aves > Charadriiformes > Scolopacidae > Calidris > Calidris pugnax. The sequence goes on from NW_015090817.1 coordinate 370,706, forward strand.
TTCTGATAAATAAGATACCAACTCGGCTTTTCGGTCTGGGCTGTGGGTTTTTCTCCCCCCACACATTGGGGGGTGGCTTGGTTTTTATCCAATCTGGAATTGCACCATATTGAAAACCAGGAAACTGGTCAAAAAGACTGTTTCCTGAAGCTCCTCCACTACAAAAAATATCTCCAATCTTTTCCTTTTCGAACAGTGTTTATAGGTTAATAAAGATTTATTTGGTAGCGGTTCACAGTGCAACACGATGTTAAAGCTCTTTGAGTAACATGGAAAACCCAGAACAAAGCTAGACATTCCCCAGAGTCCCTGTAAAATAGCGATGGGGTAATGAAACTATTTACTTTTAAATAGTTCAGCACAACCTGTTCCTAATGAATATTTTTCACCAGTGGAGATTTCAACTGCAATAGCTGTATAGGAGTGACACAACCAGAGATGGTAAAAACCCAGAGGACTCTTAAATCACCTGCCCTCCTGCAGAAAATCTTATTTAATTTCTTAAAGGAGAAATTCTAATAAACACACCAACCAAAAAAAAAAAAAAAAAAAAAAAAAAAAAAAAAAAAACAACCCCAAAACCTCCCAAAACCATCCACAGCCCTTAAAGAAAGCAGAAAAAAGGCGGAAAAGAAGCCTCCATGTTTAGGAATTTAGGCGGTCACTATCCAATACACAAATCAAAAAGAAGTTTAAAAATCTGAGGGTGATTTTGAGCACCTAATTTCTCCTCTTAAAAAAACAAGCATAAAAATATCAAAAAAGCACACGTTTAAATTGCTTCTCACTGGAAATATTATTTTTCTTCTTTCTTACAGATCTGGATATTGTTCTTATGTCTCTAGAGGGAGGAAAATAAAAAGCGATGGATGGATGCACATTGAACATCAAGCGAAAAGTCAGAACTAAATGTAAGTTACTCTCCTTTCTCAGTCAATGGGAAGAAATTGGTGCTGCCAGAGGGCAAACGGGGTTGACACCTGTAGCTGATTCACCCTCCTCCTCACACACCTGTTTTCTTACACCAGCTGGAAAGTGAGCTGAGTGCCAGGACACCAAATACACTCAAAATCACAGAATCTTCATGGTTCAAAGAGACCTTTGAGATCATCAAGTCCAACCATACACACATACAAAAAAAACCCCACCAAAAAACCCCACAACCCCACAATCTCAGGCACTAGAGCATGCCCTGAAGAGCCACGTCTACACGGTTCTTAAATACCTCCAAGGATGGCGACTCCACCACCTCCCCGGGCAGGCCATTCCAGGGCCTGACCACTCTCTCAGTGAAGTAATTCTTCCTAATATCTAATTTAAACCTCCCCTGCCACAACTTCAGACCATTGCCTCTGCTCCTGTCATTATTCCCTTGGGAGAAGAGGCCAACACCCACCTCTCTACACCCTCCTTTCAGGGAGTTGTAGAGGGAAATGAGGTCTCCCCTCAGCCTCCTCTTCTCCAAACTAAACATGCCCAGTTCCCTCAGCCTCTCCTCACAGGACTCGTTCTCCAGGCCCCTCACCAGCTTGGTGGCTCTCCTCTGGACACGCTCCAGCACTTCAATGTCTTTCCTGTGGTGAGGGGCCCAGAACTGAACACAGCACTCGAGGTGAGGCCTCACCAGGGCCTAGTCCAGAGGCACGATGACTTCCCTACTCCTGCTGGCCACACTGTTCCTGACACAGGCCAGGATGCTGGTGGCTTTCTTGGCCACCTGGGCAGACTGCTGCCTCACGTTCAGCCGAATGTCCACCAACACCCCCCAGGTCCCTTTTCTGCTGGACAGCTTTCCAGCCACTCTTCCCCAAGCCTGTAGCGTTGCCTGGGGTTGTTGTGACCAAAATGCAGGACCCGGCACTTGGCCTTGTTGAACCTCATCCCATTGGCCTTGGCCCATTGATCCAACCTGTCCAGATCCCTCTGTAGGGCCTTCCAACCCCTCAAGCAGATCAACACTCCCACCTAGTTTGGTGTCACCCGCAGACTTGCTGAGGGTGCACTCAATCCCCTCATCCAGATCATCAATAAAGTGAGATTAGGTGAGATCCATCCTAACTCTTCAAAGTTAAACTCTTAAGCAGTTATTTAACTCTTAAAAATTATTCAGCATGTTATTCCATCATTCCGCAGTACACAAGACTCTCTTGCTTTTAAAACAGTAATATTGCCACTTACAACTCGAAAATACTAATTTTTTTTAGTAGCCAGTGCACCAGAACTGCAAAGAAACGCCCAATTTTTATCTCCCCAGCAAAACCGACCCATTAATGGCACGCCATGTGCATTTTGGCAGGTTATGCATGTCATACACTCTAGAAAGCTTAGAACTATGGGGAGATCAAGATCATAACTATAAAGTTGTGTTCCTTCGCTGCTTACACCTTCCCCTAATTATCTGCAGCTCAAAACAGCGTAAAAAGGAGAGCGAGGATAAAGAGAGGCACAGGCTGCTTGTAATTCCGGGGGCATTCCCATGCAATTCCGTACAGATAACAGCAGATGGACATAACAATTACAAAGGCTCACTAACATGTATAAATTCTCACTGAAGAAGGTTTTTACAATATTTTCCAAGCACTCCATGTCTAAATGGCAATGCAATTCTGTTGCAAGGGAGAGTTATGGCTAATCCAAAGCAATATGTACACAAACCCAAAATGTAGTACCTTCTGGTTACTTCCAATAAGTATATTCATTTTTTTTTCCTGCACAAGGTAGGTGGATATGTATCAAATTCGGCAGCTTCTCTAAATTTCCATCTGCACATAGACATTTTCCACCCTTCATTCCCCCATTGAGAGACTCAGCGGTGACAAGCAGCGGATGCAGTCCCGGCTTTAATATACCTTTTTGTTCTCGTTAAAGGAAAACCCAAAGCCATTCCAATCTTTTTACATTTTTTTTACCTAAGCCTGATACCTCCCACAGCTGCAGGAGAAAACTTTTTACTGTGTTTGAACATTCTGTATGAAAAAAAAACATATTAAACACTACCACTTTTGCGTAAAAGCCTTGTTTTCTTCCATTTCAGAAGCGGACAAAAATCACAGGCATGTTCCACCACTACCATCAAGAAATGGACACCAGACCATTTCAAGCAGTTTGGACAACCTTCATCTCTTAGCTAGATTGGGACACCCTGATTCTAGCTCAGCCCCATAAGTTATCCAGGAAAAAAAAAAATTAAAAAATCACTTTCTAATAAAATATCAAGAAGTAGAGAAGAAATGAGCAGCATTCTACACACAGCTCATTGCACCATCTTCCTCAGTAGCCTCATATCTACACACACACGCAGCAGAAATATGTACGAATGCATTATAAAATAAAGCTTGATGTTTATTCTCATCAGTGTCTCTGCAATAGGAAGAGCTGTGCAAATGAGCATCTGCACTTCTGGATAATTAGTACCATTTCCCAGACCCTTTTGCTATGGTGCATGCTAACAGAGGGTTACTGGAACTGTCGAACTCCCCCTGTCTGTGCCTGTTCCAGGGAATTAAATGTCTCCAGGCACGGGAACTTAATTGCCCATATGGCTGGCAGTTGGCACAGTTCCTGGCTCAGCTCTAGTCCCGGCCAACGACCACTTTTCCAAAAAAAGAAAAAGTTTCCAGGCATAATCAGGGAGTTCGCCTCAGCCAAGGACCATTCCCAACACACAGCTTGCATGAAACTCTCTTATTTTGCAGGCCAGAGAGTTTCACAGCGTGGCCACGTGCTGTCCCAAACCACTTGAAGCCACCAGAGAGTGGCTTCAAGCACTTTTAGTTTGTTGGTGGAGACACAACATGGACTTCTGACCACTGAGCTCCACTATCCAGTTTTGCAGGTTGGGGTGAGAGACAGTCCCCTCCAGACTTTTTAGTTGTCTGAGACTAATAAAAGTGGATTTCCTATGGAAACCTGGATTGGCAGTTTAGGTTTGTGGCATAAACATGTCATTGCAACCTACTCTGGGTGGACCTGCTTTGGCAGGGGGTTGGACTAGATGATCTCCAGAGGTTCCTTCCAAGCCCATTATCATTGTTTGATACTGTGGTCTGCAAGAAAAGGAGGCAGACCCATGGAAAAGGAGCAGACCAAGCAAACAGTGGACATATCAGACTAACTCAATCTGAGTAATTCCAAAACACCCAATGCAGACAGTGTGGTCCAAAATTCATAAATATGTCAAAGATACTGTCATTACCAGCATAACATGTAGGCCAACTGATTACTTACCTACCTGGAACCACCTCTTTCCTATTCTTCCACAAAAAGTTGCACAAATCTTTGACCTCTCCTCGAAAAGTGAATTCAAATACACATTATTAATTTAAACTATGTTCCTTGAACTAATGGCTATCTGGATGGTAATGATAATGTTCCTCTGCTAATGGGAAGGAGGAATCCCTTTGAAAATAACACGGGTAATGTTTTGGAACTGACACTTTGAAAATGTTATACTCATAGATAAGTTCTACTGGGACTTCTATTTTTATTCTAGTCTTGTAAGAAGATACACTAAAAGTCTCCCATTTTAGCTTATTCCCTTCAATATCGCCAACAATCAATTTGCATTTCTTCTCAGCTGAAAATCAAGACTCTTTAAATGACCTAAAATTACCTTTTCAAAACACAGCAAAAAAGCTATTGATCACGCTCGTCTATTACAGACAGAGGAACTGATGCGAATACAAGTCAGTACCCAAACTTTGAAAATAATGGCCTGTAACAAGACACTCCTCTATTTTTCTTTCTTTACCATGGAAACTAGCAAACAGCAGAGAAAACTTCAAGTTCACATTTCGGAAGAGGCAGTAAAGAAACCCACCTTTCATTGAAATGGCAAAACCAATTCAGGGAGGCAGTTAAAAACCAGTTAAAAACCAAACCCCTCCTCACCAGGGATTTGGGAAAATGTCAGGGACTCACCCAGCTGAGGCTGATTCCCTTCCATGTGAAAATGCTTAACATACACAACTGGTTTATCTTCTGGAGGTTTGAAGAAGTGTTTTAATCAGCAAATAATCCCCAAAGCAAAACTCAGGTTAGTGGAAGGCTCTCCATTCTAAGAGGATTTATCCCCCATTACATTTCATGCCACGGTTCTCTCTCTATCCCTAGAACCTTAGGGACATGAGCTTGAACCTACTCATTAAATCTCAGGTGTTTGCTGACTCTGGTTTTTCATCCAGGGTATGTCTAGATCAGTCTTAAGCTTAGGTTTGAGTCACTTTGTGTTTTGAACCCCGACTGCGGAGTGTCAGTCAACTCACATCTCTGAGAATCTACTTAAAACACCAGAATTGCAAAGCATATGAATGATAACTTAAAAATCTGATTATTCCCAAATAATAAATACTGTTTAGGGACTATATGAGACACCTGAGAAACTAAGATGCAGTCAGGAGAGGCAGAATAATATTCCCTCTTCACGCAATATAATGGGAAGGCTGAGACCATTTAAATAACACCCATTTGTTGTGTGTGTCCTCTTCCTGCCATACTGGAAAATAAAGCTCTGCCAGATAGCTCCTGGTGACTGGAAGCAGGCTCAGGACATTCTTTGGCAAGCAGGTAGGCTCCAGATGGCAGCAGATCAAGCGCCGCTTCCACAGCTGGACCGGACAGAGGTCAAGAGAGAGGAAAGATGAGTTTCCATTCACCAGCTTTCTTCCAAATATTCTGTTGGGAGGCCTCATAGGAGGGAAGGATTCCATGAGACTACAAGAAACAATCCAGAAGGTCACTAGTTGGACACGTTAAGGTTCATAACCCAGATTCCACGCAGACTAATCGCATCAGTCAAGCATCCAGGAGGAAAGACAGCAGGGCTGGCCACGAGGGTGGTCTCTGGCAAGTCCTCTGAGTCATTGGCTAAGCCCTGCTGCTCCTGCTGAGAGCCTCCTGGCTGTTCCCTGCGTGTGGCTGCTGATCCACTGAGCTGCTGGCAAACCTGGAACGTGTTCCTCAAAACACACCAGTTTTGGGACTTACTCAGAGTCACTCGGGCAATCCAGCCCAGGTCATCACAGACAGCATTTGAACTTTCCATGTCTAGAAGACAAGCTGAAACCTGTTCAGATTCCCATTGAGCTCTTGGAATAATTTTTTTAAATCCGTAAATTTAGGAGGATTATTTTACACTGCTGCATTGTGGGTATTATTCAAGGCTTGAAAGTCAGTTGGGGCACAAAAAAAAAAATAGAATGGGAAGTGGGTAACTTCAGCATCATGTCAGGTGAGAAAGAAATAGCAGCCTTTTGAGTAAGGGGATGGGAGCCCTGGTACAGTCCAGCTCGGGTCTGTTCATGTGCTGACAGCTCTTCTCAGCCTCTTTTGCACCACACAGCAGCGATATTATGAATGTTTAGGAACTACACAGCGAGCCACCACGAGTGCCTTGCTTGTGTGTCTCCCAGCAGAGAAGTTTGGACTTGTGGGAAGTTTCACAGGAGCTTCTGAGAAAGTCCATGGCACCCACCAGCAGCAGATGCCCAGAAGTGGCAGAATTCCAGCACCGAGTACTTTTCCGAGGCACCGCTATTTCTATTAAACCACTGCCAGTAAGAGGAGGGGATTTCAGCAGCCTAATTATCACTAGCTTTCTGTCAGATGGTTCATTAACCTTCCTCCAAACATGCAAACATAACAAATCATCCCGATTTAAAGGTTTCTTTTCTTTTTAGATCTCAGAAAGCTTACCATAACTGTTTGGAATAGAGTATCTATTTTTAAAAACATAAGTACCTCCGTTTCTGAGGAAAAACAGCAGTTACAGAACTAAGTAATTATTTAGAAGCACTTTTATCCCTTCTAACAAAAGGAAAATTGCGCAGCTTTTGTTTCTACATCTAAATTGCCTTAAAACTTGTGTCTGGATTTAAGCAATTAGGAATCAGCGCGTTTCCTCTACATCTGTGAATTGCATTAAATAAATTGCAAACATTTTCAAAAGGGTGATTGTCGTTCTCCATAATTAACAGCATTTCCAAAGTAACTCTCTCTTGCAGTTCCCCTTCTTATTCCCAGACAATCATACCCTTACGTCTGCATTCCACCCAGCTCATCTACTCCTGAAGTTCACAGGGATACTGTGGTGCTTTATTTCACTCAAGGTGTTTCCCTCTTGATCCGGGTCGGTCTTCAGAGCTGCTGGGTGCTTCTAGTTAGCTCAGACCATGCGCAATCAGAGAAGCCAATCTGAATATTCCTTCCCAGAGTCCATAGTTGCAATTGTAACTGGTTTTCCAATGGAAAGAACACACGTATAAACAAAGTACATCTCATAACTAGTCACTGTAGGCCAATAGACAGATCCCAGATTATCTTCTCTGATCAATGTTTATAAATACTTCAAGGGTGGGTGCCAGGAGGATGGAGCCAGGCTTTTTTCAGTGGTGCTCAAGGATAGGACAAGAGGAAATGGGCACAAACTTGACCATAGGAAGTTCCATCTCAACATGAGGAGGAACTTCTTTCCTGTGAGGGTGTCAGAGCCCTGGCAGAGGCTGCCCAGAGAGGTGGTGGAGTCTCCTTCTCTGGAGACATTCCAACCCCACCTGGACCCGTTCCTGTGGAACCTGCTCTGGGTGGACCTGCTCTGGCAGGGGGTTGGACTAGATGATTTCCAGAGGTCTCTTCCAACCCCTGTGATTTTTGGCTGCCAGATGACATTCAGCAAGTAACTTCCTTTGACTAGGTGCTGTTTCTCCATCTAGTACAGCAGGAGTAAAGATGATTACTCTCTGCTGGAAATTACACTGAGCTCCATGGTTGAAAAGCACAAGAATTAAATGGTTATTTATTAGACGTATTCATATTTTGGTGGTGCTGCTTCCAGCATCCTATGAGCCAGATTGTCTTAAAACAACTATTATTTTTGCACGGTGATGGTCTTCAGGCAGTGAACATCACAGACTCAGTGGGAACAAGAAATGCCACAGGGAAAGTATAATGTACAAATTGTAAGAAAAAAGGAGTAAGACTTAACACAGAGTTTGTATAAGCAAATGGCTCTGCATGAATATAGTCCAATTCACAGATGCTCAGAGAAAAACCACTGCTAAAGCTTATTACCATCTACTAAATGTAAATATAATCTCATATTCTGCTTTATCACTCCAGCAGAGCCCATGTCCATTATGTCAGCAAACGGAGCTCTCTACCTGTACAAATCAACCCACACAGCAAGAAAAAGCATTTCACTAGTAAGTTTACTCTTATAGATTAGGTAGAGACTTCTTAAAATTATCTTAATTATTCAGTTCTGTGGCTATAATTGGTCATGATGCTTTACTGTTCCTTCCCATCCGCCCCAAAAATCAAGTATCCAGGAGAAAAACGCGCATCTCATTTACTATATTACTTTTTTAACTTCAGAGCATAAAAGGCAACACAGGTAATAACTCCAAGTATAATATAAAGATTTATATCTGAGAATAATAGAGCCAAAGAGCAAGGTTCTTTGTACAGTCACTTGGAAGGCAAGTGAATGCAAAAATGCCCTCACTTCTTGAAACCTACATAAAATTCATCATTAATAGCAATAATTCTATAGTCAGAGTGAGCACAGAAAACCAGCACTTTGTGCCACCTGCAAAATTCAGCTCTGATTTCACTCCACTCATTAACCTGACAACTTTCTGTGCTAGCACTCTTTGAGTGTCCGCTGTCTATTTTGAGCTATTCTTGAGCAACCTGACCCAGTGGAAGATGTCCCTGCCCATGGGAAGGGGGTTGGACCAGATGATCTTCAAAGGTCCCTTCCAACCAGAACTAGTCTGTGATTCTATGAAACTGTGAAACCTCTGATTCAGATGAGTCACCACCAGATTCCTTTGGCACCATCTTTCCCTCCGTAATCTCACATGATGTAATAGAAATTAGTCCTTCCACCATTCCAGGAACTTCCTACCATTCCTTGTTAGAGCCAGGAGAGGTAATGAAAGGACACCTTGGAGTTTTGGACTCTCCAAAATGCTGATCTAGTTCTAATTCATGAGCATATTTATCTCAACTCAACTATTTATCTCAACTTTATTTCAACTCAGTCATGTCAGAAGCCATAGACAAAAGGTTCATTTTTCAGTCATCTGTAACTCAAAATAAGATAAAAATTGAAGAACATAAGCTTTGTAGAAACTTTGTGATGCAAGAAAAAAAATGTAGAAATACTAACAATATATTTCTGTTTAGCCTGTGACACCCAAGATGCCTTTAACTGCCTGCAAAACCGCCATAAAAATTAATTAAATAATATGAATTAAATTAGACACAGTGCAATAAATGAAATACTCAATTAGCAGAGTGCTTCCCTGTGCACTAATGGGGATAGCAGCTAAAATGCAAAGTCTCAAGCCTGCCTATAGTATTGATATTTACAACTGAGTGTATAGATTAGTGGCAATTTGCTACAGAGAGCAATTGGCATTTGTAATGTATGTCCCCAGCTCCTGTGTGCCTATTGCAGCAGCGTCTTCTAACGGTGATGTGTTCAGGAAGATGAGTAAGAAAAGGGGGATAAAAGCCTCAAAGTGAAAAGGTTCTGTGTTCCTGCTGGAACACACCAATATAGAAGTTTTTATTACATTGGAGATGTTTTTCTCTTCTGTACTTCCATCTAGCAACACAGTGATGCGTCAGAACAGGGTCATACACGCTTTAAAAAAAATAAATCTCTTCCTCTAAATAGCACAATGTTTTTATACACTCCTTATATTTAAGAACTTTTTCCTTAGCACAGAAAGGAAGGTAAATTATAATGGCTTTGCACAAAGCGAATGCAGAGCACTAAACTGTCAAACCCCTTTATTATAATGTGACAACATCAGAAGAGGATTAGCATAATTAGCAATGGTAGCTAATTATTTTCTTTATCAAAATAGCATTGTTTACTCGCTGCAGAGTGCACAGCGGCAGGTTGAAGCTGGGAAATTATAAGTGGCAGAAGAGAATTCCTTTGCTGGAGCGCGCGTTGGCAGCCGAAAATGAGAGAATACTCTCAGCGTGATGCAGAGACCTATTCTCCAGCGAATCACAGCAAAAAATACACACAGGCAATAACGTGGAATGGAAACCAAGAGGGTTTTCCACCTAAAGGGAAATTTTAATGATGTTATTTTTTTTTTCCCCCCACTTTGAAGCACTGGAGTCAGGATGCCAAGGAGGGAAGGGCTCCTGTAGTATCCCAGGGAAAGAATACATTTGGATTTTGGCTGAAGGCTGCTACTAAAGCTCCAAGCACAGGCTCTGGAGATGGAAAACCTTGGCATTTTGCACAGCCAACCATGACCTTCGTTTGCAAAGCCCAAAAGATCATGTGTAACCATTCTAGACCAGAGCTCTCCTATTTTTAATCCAACCCAGGCCATCACCGCTACGATGCTCGAAGTAGTACTTTTCCTTTCATCATCCCCTTGCTATTTTTGCTCTACTTATGCCCCCAAATATCTTCCTGATGAAACATTCTTCACCGATGCCCTCTGTTCTATATATAAATTATCATTAATAAGGGTGATTGCTTCTATGTGTGTCTTTGATAGCCTAACTTATTTTGTCTCTTCCCTTCCCTATTCCATGCACATTACCCAGCAACAACCAATATCCCATCTGCTCGGTGTTCAGCTATTGAATGATTAATAATTAAAGGCAATTTTATTACAATAACACAAGTACACCCAGGAAAACAGTGGAGTAAGGCATGCAGTTAAGCTCATAAGGAGATGTTTTCTTAACAAAGCCATCAAAATGCTTTATTCATTCTTCTTGGCCACTTTTAGTCTATTTGCCTGTCCAATTACATTTCTTCACCCAGCCCCAAACCACAATCTATATAAGAAAAATCAGTGCATGCAAAGAAAACTACAAGGTGCAAGATATTTATCATTACCAATCCTCCTGGAATTACAGAATCAAAGAACCACAGAATCACATGGGGTTGGAAGGGACCTCTGGAGATCATCTCCTCCAAACCCCTGCCAAAGGGCCACCCAGAGCAGGTCCCATAGAAATGTGTCCAGGTGGGGCTGGAATGTCTCCAGAGAAGGAGACTCCACCACCTCTCTGGGCAGCCTCTGCCAAGGCTCTGACATCCTCACACAAAAGAAGTACCTCCTCATGTTGAGACGGAACTTCCCATGGTCAAGTTTGTGTCTGTTTCCTCTTGTCCTGTCCCTGGGCACCACTGAAAAAAGACCAGCCCCATCCTCCTGACACCCACCCTTCAAGTATTTATAGGCCTTGATCAGATCCCCCCTCAGTCTTCTCTTCTCCAGACTCAAAAGCCCCAAGTCCCTCAGCCTTTCCTCACCAGAGAGATGCTCCAGGCCCCTCACCATCTTTGTAGCCCTCTGCTGTCCCCTCTCCAGCAGTTCCCTGTCCTTCTGGAACTGGGGAGCCCACAACTGGACCCAGTGCTCCAGCTGGAGCCTCCCCAGGGCAGAGCAGAGGGGCAGGATGACCTCCCTCCACCTGCTGGTCCCACTCTTCCTGATGCCCCCCAGGATGCCATTGGCCTTCTTGGTCACCAGGGCCCATTGCTGGCTCATGGGCATCCTGTTGTCCACCAGGACTCCCAGCTCTTTCTCCTCAGAGCTTCTCTCCAGCAGGTCACCCTCAACCTGTCCTGGTGCAGGGGGTTATTCCTCCCCAGATGAGTCTAGATGCCATCTATCCATTACCAAAGCCTTTAAAAATGTAATTGGATATTCAAATGAAATGGAAATAAGGAATATCAGATTTACCTGACGTATCAGCCCATATTGGCCCTGAATCCAAAATTCCAATTATTTACACTAAGAGTTTGTTTTCTACTGGCATGTTCTCTTTAATGTTTTTTTACAAGAAGCACACAGCAACGGCGTGGTTTTTCTAAGTGTGTTTTCTGAGAGCTCCCAGTTCCTCCCCACGTGAAATGAACCTGTCAGTGCTGTGGGCAAGAGTTCCACAGAAACCATCCAGCAGCAGGAAGTTGCCCAGACTCCAGCTTGACCTCTTGACTCTGCAGACAAATTAACGAGTAGCTCAAAGAGCCTGCAAAGTAATTTATTTGCTGCAAAGTTTTAATTTTCCGCAAAGAAAGCGTTTTCTAACTAATTAGGAGTGCTGTTTAATGATAAACAAAACCAAAAAAGAAACCCAACAGACTCTTCTGGTCACTGAGACAGTGTGTCTTGGCTACCATTAAGAAAACATGCAGGATTTAGGGACCAAGTCCACCCAACACTTAAATTCCTACTTTTGATACATCCCTTATGTTCACAGCCATAAGGAAAATGTCAGCAGTTAGGATATAAAACACAGCCTATCCTCACTCCTGAGAAACTCCCAAGTATCAAGAGGTGTTTTTTTCTTTATTTATGTGTCTCATCTCAAAGGGTAGAAAGAACCACAGAGACATTTTTAAGTCCAGCTGTGGAACTTTCCACTTTGTGAAGCCAGAGCCCGCACAACGGCTGGGTCAGGGGGATGGATGTAACCGGAAGGGTTTATGGGATGACTGAAATCAGGGAGAGACTTTGGGGAATAAAAATGCATTTCCGAGTATCTCCAGCACATGAGAGACCTCCTGGGGACTTCCACGCTGAAAGACTGCGTGGCTTTCTTTACCATACACATCCCCATGAGCAAAACCCAGAGCATCCAGCTTATTCCTTTGACGCAGCAGAGCTGCTTTTCCTCGTTTCCCAACCTCGGGGAGATCAGAGAGACACATTTCTAGGCTGAGCAAAAACTTTATGTCAAGTACTTCTGCTTCAAGTTGAGCCCATATAACTTCAGAGGCTGCTGGCACCACTAGAAGTGACAACATTAGCATTAGGACTTATGGAAATGTTGAGTTTAAGTGCCAGCTTTCTCCCCGCGTATATTTTTTTCCTCCCTACAAGATATACAGCATGTGTTTCATAGATATCTCAACATATTTTATGCTTAATGTTGAAAAAAAAAAAATGTATTCAGGTATTTTTAGCATTGCGTTGCTGCCTTTCCTTCTTGGGGGAGGGATAACATACAAGATTTAACAACCGATACGGAAGAGACCCAGAGACAGCAGTAATTCTTGGGGTTCAGCTGACATTTGTGAACCTCTTGAGCTCAGCTGCTCGCGTGGTTTATGAGATGTGCAGAACCACTTGAGGGAATTAATAACCCCCTACCTGTCTGGAATGAGAAATGGCCTTTCTTCAATCTAAATATAACATCTGCCCATCTCTCCTTTCTGCCCCTTCCAGCCATTTTTCCTTCCGTGTGATTGGGGGGCTGGATGAAAGATTATTATTTTTTTGCCAATTTTAATCAGGAGAAGCGAAATCATGGAGTACTTGAAAATTAATCCTAATAAGAGCCCATAATTAGATTGTTGAGTTCTATTTTAGAATGAAATTCAAAATTATTGCCTGACACGGGATGGATATAAAGTGCCCAACTCTGTGTAGAGACCTAGTTGGAATGTCCACAGAAATCAGTATATCTTTTAAAAATGAATGTAGAATCTGACCATCTCCTTCAGAATGGCAGCCACTTAGGACACTAATTAATCCTTCCAGCTTTGTTTGAAGAGTTTCAAGCAGTGGTGGACCTGCAGCTGGACCACTGCTGGGAGAAGACTGCTAGAAAGTTGGCATTTGGATCCATTCCAAAGATGTACATCAAGCCTGTCACCTGGGACCTCACAGATTGTTCTTTTAAGGAGCTAAAGCAGCCAGTTTAGCTGCATCTGCAAGGTTTTTAGTAAGAAATGCCTCCATCAGGTCATAAATCCACATGAGCATCCCAAAACATAGAAACAAGCCTATCTTAGATCTGTCCAGGCACATTCTAGATGATTAAGGAACCAGAAATCACAAACAGCTATTTCAGACCAATGGTAGTGTCATCCCAGTAATAAAATCCGTCACTGAGGTCCCTCCTCACTTAGACACAAATTTCAAGTATCTCAGAGAAGCAAATTGGTGAAGTACTCACCATCACCATATGCACGCCCTCCTAGTAGGGATGGGAAGCAAGGTGTAAGGTAAAGAGGAGTGACCCAAGGACCAGAGATCCTTGACATTTAGCATGAAGAAGCCATTTCATGTCTCCCTGGGAGGTCAGCACCATCATTCCCATCTATGGGAGGAGATATGTGATGAGTGGAAGTAACTTCCATAAGGGATTCCTGAAGGGAAGTTGGTGGGGGTTAAGCACTGGCAGAAGACTCTTTATCAAGGAATGTAGTGGTGGAATGAGGGCTAATGGTTTTAAACTGAAAGAGGGGAGATTTACATTAGATACTAGAAAGAAATTCTTTACTGTGAGAGTGGCGAGACACTGGCCCAGGTTGCCCAGAGAAGCTGTGGCTGCCCCATCCCTGGAGGGGTTCAAGGGCAGGTTGGAGGGGGCTTGGAGCAACCTGGGCTGGTGGGAGGTGTCCCTGTCCATGGCATGGGGTTGGAACTGGATGATCTTTAAGGTACTTTCCAACTCTAACCATTCTATGATTCCAAGACAGTCCACGTGTCCCTTTCTCTATCCCTGGTGGGGATACAGAATATACAATACCTCTGCCTGCAACAGAGGATCCATCTACACAAGGACAGTCCTGTTTAACAGCAAAGGGACAGATTGAGTAAACGCAACTGGACTTATCTTCACTCTTCCAAGGCAGTGCACCAGCAGGTTTTACCATATGGTTAGAGGATGGAATAGTTTGGATAAGGAGAGGTCATGCCCAGTAGAGTGGATCATGCAACAGACTCATGTCCTGTTAAGAAGAGACGGCGACATAGTCCAAATTCTAAACAGGCATGCTCAGGTGCTAAGGTATTCTGGACATTTCTAGTCACAACATTCATCATAAGACCCAATTCAAGGCAGCAAGAGCCACGAACGCTTCTCCCAGCTCCTGATCTATTTTTCTTTTGCAATTGGTCGCTAAAGCTGCTGCTCGGCTCTAGGCACCGAAACCAATGAATCAAATATAATGAGCCTGACGTGTCACCTCGCAAAACACTGGGAAGCTTTAGCAAAACCACCCTTGGTTCCGTGCCATTGCCTCCCTCCGACTCAGGGTTGGAGTTTTATTGTTTTGTTGCTATAGACTTCACAGATGAATAGCCACATTGCTTCCAATAAATGCCTTTCTTCATACCTCTCTCATCTCCACGGCGGTTCCTGACGCGGGAGATACTCCAAGGGTATGTTAAGAGCTAGCAGAGGCCAGGAGTTTGGGGAACAGGATTAGCTCAGTGTGTTTGCTGTACGCGTGGGTGCGAGTACACAACTCTTTACATCTATTCAATATGAACAAAAGTTAATATATTATTAGTAATATTATTAGCAATAAGCCTTGGCTCTCATGGGGAATCTGTCACCTTCTCTGAATGCATTAGATGTCACACACTGGAAGTATTTCATGCCTCTGCTCTAAGCCAGGTGGAAATCTGAATTATTCCCCCCCACCCCCTTTCAGCTTTAGCTTAATTAGAACTTCTAATTAAAATAAAAACCAAATGGTGCAAATTATTCTCAGGCTGTCACACCCTCTTTGGAAGTAAAGAGTCTCATTTATTTCCATTTCCCTCCGAGCCTGAAAGTAGTATCATTTTCACCAGAGAAATATGTTCTAAGTTTCCTGTATTTGAAATAAATGTATTATCCACCAGTCTACTCTGACATAACCATATTTACACTAATAAGCAAATAATGTTGGCCTTAAATGTCAAAGATATACACTAACAACATCCCCCAGTGCGGCGTGAACCCAACATTATTTTCTCTGTGCTGATGGGAAAGTTGGTTTAGTCACCATCCCAGGACTTGGAGAGCGGTGCCCCCCTCTCCTCTCCCATCTACATCCTCTAGTATCTTCATTTAAATGCATATTGCTCCTCCAAATGCAAACATTCAACACCTCAAAGTCCATATTTTGCTTATATACCCATTCATATTTTGTTTAGTCTGTAAATGGTGTAAAGAACTGGTATAAGCATGTCCTTCCATATCTTCTCCCCCCCTAGGTCCTCCAGCTTTCCTGTGTACTGGCATTTTCCTTTGAGCTAAGTACCACATTTGATATTTCCTCATTCCACTTTGGAACTAAAGGGCAGGAACTCAGCCAGACTCTGCACTTATTTATTTTTTTTCCCCCAAAGGAAAATAAATCAATTTTTTACCACCTCCTGATCTCCCCGGGTATATCGTTTCCTGGGTTTCATTAGTAACTGCGTGGCCAGAAAGACTGTGGATGGAGACTGGAAATATTAAATGGACATGGCCACTCTGCTGCTCTGCTCCACCCACTGCACTCTAGAAGTAGTTTTCCAGATGTACACTTCTAAAAATCTTTCTTGGAAGAGTTTTGGTAGAGTGTAAGAGTTACACACCAGAGTTGACCCAGAAGTGGTTTCTCTGTGGAGCTGAACTCCCTCCAAGTACATGTTCTGCTGTGAGACATAGGAAGAAATACACAGAAGAACTGCACCACAACCAAGAAAATCATTACCTTCATTATCAGTGGATTAAAGCACCTAGCTAATAATAGAAGCAATTATAAGTATGGTGCTTTCTGCAAGTTTGCTAAAGAGCTCTTTATTCCTGTTCGCGTGGAGGACCGTACGTCAGTCACATTCAATTTGCTACCAATTTCAGAAGAAAAGAAGAGTTAGTTTGGTTATATTTAACTAATTAAGATTTATTCAAGAAGCTAAATCTCAGCATATGGCACATGTTACTCAGCATTTAGCGTGCATAATCATTGTGTTCTTCTGCAGCTCCTTACAGCATCCCGGAAAAGGGAAAGTAAATAGAAAAGTATCAACAGCTTTTTTGCATGTGAATAGCTGTGGTTTCATTCCTTAATTAGCAGCAATGAGAGCAAACAGCTGAATATCCAGAATATAGTCACACTTAAGGCTGTCAATGTCTTACTCCTAAGCTTTTCTACACTCAAGCAACCCACTCTGGACCAGTAACTTGTTGAGTTCCCCCCAGGGCAGGTCTCCAGCTGGAAGAGGAGGGTGCCCCAACTGCCAGGGTGAAATAACTCCTCTCTTTGGGCTGTTCAATCATGGCAGAACGAGTAGCTCCAGCTGGAGGACCCCTGTTGGAATATCAGCCTTTTATCACCACACACAGACATAGCTTGTATGGAAGGGTTTCCATTTTCAAGGTATTTTATCCAGGGTCATTTTCACAATGCCCTTTTTATCTAAGTTGATACATTCCTCCCCAAAGCGTTGTTTGTTTTTTATCTATAGTCATCTTCTAACCACAACCAAGAACCTCCTACAAAATAGCCATTTACAGTCCAAATGTATTCTGTTGGACAATATACAGATTCCACACCATATGAAGGGATGCTACGCCAGGAAGACATAGATAGAAAGTGGCTTTTTAGTTCACTGTCTGCCTTACTGCACACAAGAAAGATGCACACTAATATTTTCATCAATTATGGAGCTTAAAAATCAATTTGTTCGTTGGTCCAGGTCCTTTAACATAAGGGCTGCACTACCACGTGTGCAAGAGAGAGGTAAAAGGAAAGGAAAGAGAAAAGTAGGTCTGGTTTTAGAGCCTGGAGAACACAATGAGAAGAGCAAGGAACTGGAACATGAAGTTATGGTCTGAATTGTGTGAGGGAGCCCGAGGGCAAAGTCAAAGCCTGAATATGCTGGTGCAGCTTCTTGCAATGTTGTTTATGTACAGATCATTTTTTTTTTTTTTCCAAACATGAAATGCCTCTCCCTAGTTTTGATTGCCTTTTGATGAAGGAAGGCCATCTGATAGCAGCCACTGGGTAAAACAGATTTTTCAAACCACAGTATAAGAGGGAAAGGAGTTTTTAGCAACCAGTGAAAGCAAAACAAAGATATAACGCACCCTCCTCACCTCACACCTAATGTATGGTCAGGAAACACAATTAATTTCACACCAAGTGTCTCTAAGGCAGAGAATTTCCACTGGGAGAAGTCAGCAGCAGGGAACATCCCTGCAGGAAAGCCATGCCCCACAGCTGGGACACAAACAGCTCCACAAGCCACATGGATCCAAACCCATCCAGCACAGGGTTGGGAGTCACAGCAAGAGTTTCTCCAGCTGAGTGTTTTCCTTCTGATGTTCTAACAGACCTAAATTAATGCTTTTCTTACATCCTGGTGTCCTTTATACCAGCTCAAAATCTGCATCTCAGGCTATTAAGTGAAATTTGGGGTTGGATTTATTTTTGTTTGGGTTTCAGAAAGCGTAAATTGTTGAAAATGCAACCATATATGAGTATTACCTCCACTTACCCCATCAAAACATTCCCATTGGAAACAAGCCTCCTGTGCATCAGTTTGACCTGAAGTTATATATCCTTTATCTACAGAACCCACCTTCTGCACATCCAAATGCAGTCCCCAACATATATTGATGGCGCACGCAGCTGATGCTACCTCCAAAAAGTAATAGCTGTACAGAGTATTGGAAGTATTTCCATCTAATAGTCTGATTACGCACCCACCCCACAGTGATTCAGCCCCTTTTATCCCAGATTCCTCCAATTCAACATTAATCCTTTGTCATTATTGATGGTACTTTGATAATTGATTAGCCTAGCCCCACTTTCTCCGACCATCGCACCAGTAAACTATTTTCCTTTGTTTTTCTGCTTGGTTAGCCACGAGTTCCTTGCAGAGGTAGCCTCATTTCTGGTCACTTTCCAGGCTTTTATTATTTTTTAATGATGAGCCATAATATTTCTTTGCACAGGCTGAACTGGAGGAGAGAGCCAACTCCCGTGGATAGCCAATGAATCCCAAAATGACACCTGAGCTGCTCCCTCCGTGCCGCAGGACCGCGTTACGCACACCCAGCAACACCATCTGCACTCATCAGCTCCTCCAAGAAGCCTCACAAATGCTGATGTTGAACCCAAAACGGAGCATATTTCATCCAATCGAATGGTGCAAAAAAAGAAAGAAAAGAAAAAAAACCTGCACAACACCATCTGTATTTGAACATAATGTTTACAGCTAAAAGGTTCTGAAATAACAGACGTTTGGTAGTTTGAGAAAACTAATTGATATATTATGCAGATTAGGTTCTCAATTGTTACACTAAACCCAGGCAATGCTATATGCTGTATTTATTTTTAAACACACTCTATTTTCAGTAGGTTTTTTCATCTCCTAATCTAGTATTGGATAAAGAAACACAAGGAGTTTCAAGCACTTACCCAAAGAACTGGAACAGTGAATTCAGAGCCTGAATTCCCTATACTACAGGGCTCCCTTCTCCACAACCTTGTTCAGATAGAGGGCCCTTTGAGGCACACATTATATTCATTGCTGGAATTTGGTTCATGGTCAAAAAAAACACCAAAAAAGTTTTTTAAAAAAAATAATCAAGAGGCATTCAGAAGAATATCCAGTGCACCACGCAGATCCAATGTTTGGAAGCTATAGATTGTAATAGGAAGAGCCATAGACACCACTTCTCAAGAACTCAGACAGCAGAACCCATCTGAGTGGATACAATTCCTCTGGGGCAAACAGCTTATTATTCCATTTCACCACTTTTTAAATTTTTTTTTAATCTGAATTACTTGGAAGAAGCTAATCTAAAGCAAAGAAGCACAAATGCAAAGGGAAGAAAAAGGACTCAACCTGCAAAATAAAAACATCAGCTCCTTTCAGACTGCAAAAAACACCCTCAGAGTTCAACCTGGAGCCAAATAATACGCCAATTGCCTTACACAGATATTCATTATGAGTTCAAATACGCCACACAGAAGACAGAAAGCCAAGTTGTGCACGGAATCAGCTGCAATCCACAAAGGATTTCTTTCAGAAATTGATTCAGTATATTTTAACCACTATAATAATTGTATGAGTCCTGCCTCCTGAGCGTGTGTCCTTCGCTTGGCCTCAACCAGTCACATCTTCTAGCCCAAAGTTACCTACATCCTCAAGCTCCACCGCATCCTTCAACTGCTTCTCCATTGAGGATGATGGAAGCTTAGATCCTTAACTGCCACATATGTAGATGTATACATTTAGGTGTCTTCATAGAATGGTCTGGGTTGGAAGGGACCTTTCAGATCATCGAGTCCAACCATCAACCCAGCACTACCAAAGCCACATCCCTCAGCACCACAATCTATGACCTAAAATCAGCTCTGAATTATTACTCCCTTTTATCCTTGGATATGTAATGACAGCAGCAAGAAATACTGGTGAGATGTAACCTTTACAACACGTTACACCAAGCAAATGAATACAAACAAGGGTTCACAGGAACTCCATGTCTATAATTTCAGATTTAAGAAGTCATTCCTCCTTACCTCCTCCACTCGTGTAGCTGCGCAGACAAGGAGAGGAGTCCTCTGGGTAAGCGAGAGGAGAAATCTCCAGTTTCCAGGTAAAGCCAGCAGCCTGGATAAAAGGAATATCAGCATAATTACTTATGAGATTAGAGAACAATCCCACCAACTCCCCACATTGTACCTTGGCAGTGCTTGAATATTATTCATTTTTCTATAACACATTTACCCATCCAAGAACGGAAAACAAACAACAAACTGTAGCATCGTTAGCACTCTGATAATTAGGTGTCCTACACACCTACAGTTAAACAAATCCTCCATCTGCACAGAAAATATGTTTCCTTTTCTATCTACGATGAACTGTTAATGCTGGAAGGATTCTGAATGCATCCTTCAGGGTGCTCTGTTATTAACTTTAGCGCTGTTGACCCTACCTGGACTTCCCCAGACTAGCAAAGGGAGATTGCTGGGAAAATTCCCAGCCCTAAACTTGGAAATGCACTTACATGGAAGAAAAGCCCGGTTGTGGGAATGTTCAGGCTGGCCAAAAGCCACAGCAGATGCTGCTGGTAAAGACTACACCATCTACCATCCCTCCTGCTGCAGCCCACCCCAGCACTACCATGACTGGGGAGCATTAAAGCCACCTTCCCCTCTTGCTTGCCTTTTATTTCCTGAATTTAAGAAGTCCTGAATTTCATCAAAGACAATATGGGGTTTCAAAGCAAGGAAGCATGATGACTAATGAGGCCATTCCACCTCTCTTAGTCATTCATTTTAATAATCAATGTCCTTATCGCTAACACATGGAAACAATTAACAGCTTTGTTCATTTGTTGTCGTTATGTGCTGGAAGCAGAATTCACTGCTTGCCAAAACCAGAAAAAGATGTTACTGATTCCACTGGGTGCCAAATCATGAGTCACTTGCAAGGATAAATGATTGTAGAGAATAAAACACTTCTACAGCCACCTCGCTGGCATCATAACACGTTGGAGATAAGTATGGAGTGTCTCAGGAGATTCCCCGTCCTATGGCTTTGGGCCCTGATGCTCAGAATTTGCAAACTTTGATTGTTCTTGAAAAAAAAAAAAAAAACCAACCCACTTGTAGCATGTGCAGGGTGTGATAACCTGACAGCTCAAAAGTCAGGTTGCTCAGGAGCATGAGGATTCAGCTGATGCCAATGATTATTCACGTCAAACTCGAATACACCAGACGGCATAACTGGCAATCAATCCATTTTAGGGATAATACATTTATTTCACGAGCAGATATAACACCATAAATCATATATAGCACCCTGTCCACTTGAGTAAACACACCGGCTTTCGTGCACTTAAAATTCTTGAGCCCAACCTCGCAGTAAAGTTGTGCTGGGCAGGTCTTTTTTTTTTTTTTTTTTAATGGAACAATATTTTAAAGTGATTTGTTTCTTAGTTACAGGATGCAGATAAGGATAATGCTGTAAATATTGTAACGTGTAGAGGGCAGTAACTCAGGCAGATTCAGCCATCTATATAAACAAGACGTACTTTATCACCGCCTTTGCGGAGAATTTTGCGCCCAGATGCCGGAGCATATTTCCAGGTTTGTTTTGTGGGAGTTAATGGATGGAGTTGGCTTCCCCCCCGTGAGATTTATTTAGGAAAGAATCAGGTATTTGACCTGCGTTTGGACAATTCTTCAGAAGTACCGCAGACGCCTTCAGAACTGCCAGAGTATTCATATTTTACGTGCATTGATGGTCCAAATATAACATCATGGTTCACATCTTTACCTGCTGGGAACTAGTTTATCATCCTGCTGACACTCTGGCTTCTGCACCGTGCAGCTGAGTAAATCATTTGTAAAAAAGGAGTTCTTTTAAGGATAAAGGTTGGGGGTTTTTTTTATCTGTTTGCACACTGTATGCAAGGATGTGGCAATTTTCTCTCGAGTACTTGCCGTGGAGGATTATCCACAGGCACGATTTGATGGAAAATTGAGTTGGAAATAATTTACCTGCAGCCTTTCTGCAAATAGCTTCGGTGGGGTTGAGACTCATCCCTCACACTAAGGATTCCTCAGGTCGTAATATCTGTTTGCGTGTGGTTCCTTCAAAAAATGGTCAAAGCTGCTCCGGTTGGACACCGCAGGTCACAGCGCGTTGGTCTGTTCTCTCGCTCCACGAGGATAAAACCTGAATCGAGTGGCTCCAAAAATGGAGTTGGGAAACTATTGGGGAAAAAAAGATATGGAGACTCTAAGTTGATGAAAGAGAAATCATGAATTTGGGTTATAAAGGAGAGAAAGTTGGGCTCAGAGTAAAGCAAAAATGACAATAACTTCACTGGAAAAATACACTGTTCGCTATTTATCTAGGATTTTTTTTTAATGAATGTGGCAAGAACAATGATTTTCTTTAACTATGGTTACAAAAATAACTTGTCCGAAAACTAATAGACCCCAATATTTTCAACATACTTACCACTATATTTTAAATATCCCCCCTGTGATAAACGATTCCAGATACCATTCCAGATCTGAATCCCAGATATCCTGTCAGGATCTAGCTTCTTTCTTCCCTTACTCAGCCAATGCCCTAAATATTTTACTTCTTGTTCTACAAACTGTAGTTTTGATCAGGACACCTTCAATCCCTTTTCCCCTAGAAAATGTAACAATTTAATGGTGGCTTTTCGGGTTCTCTCTTCAGTTTCTCTTGCCACTAATAAATCGTCTACATACTGTAATAATTTTATCTCCTTGGATAATGTGAAATCCTGTAAGATTTTCACTAAAGTTTGCCCAAATAAATTCGATGGAGGATGGGTGTATTAGGAGGGGACATACATGGTTCCAAAGTTCCTTTTTCTAAAACTCTGTCAACTACAAGTTTTAATCCTTTTTGACCCCCCATGGGGGATAGGGTATTGCTTGATTCTAATTGGGCGATGTGGATCTATTATTTGAAGGCTTATGGGGTCCATTTTTATCTTTCCAGTTTCCCCTTCTTTATACCACACCGAGGGGTTAATAGCTTCTTCATCCTCCTGGGTTAAAGTATATCATTTAATCTGCAATTTGGCCCCCTGACTCTGAATGCTCAAGTTTCATTTCAAAATTAAGTCCCTTCCTAATAAATTGTATTCCGCTTCAGGGAGCAAAAGTAAATCATTAAGACAAATTTTCTTTTCTTTTAAGATAGGGACTTTAAAAGGCTCTCCTTTTGCCCCTACTACTGACATATAACTCTTCCCTTCTTCTATTCCTTGTGGAAGTTTTTGAATGGTTGATTTTTCGGCTCCTCTATCTACTAAAAATAAAACTTCCTCTTTATGGGGACCAATTAATAATTTTATCACGGGCTCTGTTGATGTTGAAGTCCCCAGAAGATAGAGCCCCTGACACCCCTATTCTTCTTGGAACATTTTCTCATCTTGTTCTCGCTTACGGCAGTTCCTCTGAACATGTCCCCTCTCGCAGTAAATAAGATCCCCAAAATGGATTGTATTTCTTCCCAGGTATAAGTATTGGGGCCTAGGAATTGGTCTAGTTTTTTCAGCTACTCCAAGGGGATCATCTAATAGGGTCCCCATTTCATTTCATAGTCTTCAAAACATCCAAAAACAGGCCCAAAAAAAATGTGGTTTTAAAGGTTCCTTCGGCCATTCAATCCTACAATATTGAACCAATTTTAATGTACTTTTTCCTTTTCTGGGGCCCCTTCCATTCCAATTCCTAATCATTATTTCTGTCTGGTAATTTGCTCCCTTTGTCTGACCCATCTAGGAATTTTACTGTGGCAATTCCTACAGCCCTCGGTTACCGGTAAGAGTGTCTCACAGGGGGTTTAGGGCCTATTACAGAATCTTAGTGGTTGGAAGGAACCTCCGAGATCATCAAGTCCAACCACAAAAAAAAAAACCAAAAAAACAAAAAAAAACCACAAAAAACCCAAACCAAAACAAAACAAAAAACCAAAACAAAAACAAGGAAAAAACAACAAAAACAAAAACAAAACAACAAAACAAAAACAAAAACAAAAAAAAACCAACAAAAACCAACACAAACACCACAAAAACAACAAACCCAAAACCACCACCCACCAACTAAACCCCACACCCACAACCCCACACACTACACCCCACCACAAACCAACAATCTCGGGCACTAGAGCATGCCCTGAAGTGCCACGTCTACACGGTTCTTAAATCCCTCCAGGGATGGTGACTCCACCACCTCCCTGGGCAGGCTGTTCCAGTGCCTAACCCCTCTCTCAGTGAAGTAATTCTTCCTAACATCCAATCTAAACCTCCCCTGCCCCAACTTCAGACCATTTCCTCTGCTCCTGTCATTATTCCTTTGGGAGAAGAGGCCAACCCCCCCGCCTCTCTACATTCTCCTTTCAGGTAGTTGTAGAGGGCAATGAGGTCTCCCCTCAGCCTCCTCTTCTCCAAACTAAACATGCCCAGTTCCCTCAGTCTCTCCTCATAGGACTCGTTCTCCAGACCCCTCACCAGCTTGGTGGCTCTCCTCTGGACACACTCCAGCACTTCAATGTCTTTCCTGTGGTGAGGGGCCCAAAACTGAACACAGTACTCGAGGTGAGGCCTCACCAAAGCTGAGTACAGAGGCACGATGACTTCCCTACTCCTGCTGGCCACACTATTCCTGATACAGGCCAGGATGCCATTGACCTTCTTGGCCACCTGGGCACACTGCTGCCTCACGTTCAGCCAGATGTCCACCAACACCCCCCAGGGCCTTTTCTGCTGGGCAGCTTTCCAGCCACTCTTCCCCAAGCCTGTAGCGTTGCCCGGGGTTGTTGTGACCAAAATGCAGGACCTGGCACTTGGCCTTATTAAACCTCATCCCATTGGCCCTGGCCCAATGATCCAACCTGTCCAGATCCCTCTGTAGGGCCTTCCAATCCTCGAGCAGATCAACACTCCCACCTAGTTTGGTGTCACCCGCAAACTTGCTGAGGGTGCACTCAATCCCCTCATCCAGATCATCAATAAAGTGAGATTAAGTGAGATCCATCCTAACTCTTAAAAGTTAAACTCTTAAATAGTTATTTATCTTAACTCTTAAGAAGTTATTCAGCATGTTATTCCATCATTCCGCAGTACACAAGACTCTCTTGCTTTTAAAACAGTAATATTGCCACTTACAACTTGAAAATACTATTTTTTTATAGTAGCCAGTGCGCCAAAACTGCAAAGAAACACCCATTTTTTATTTTATCTCCCCAGCAAAACTGACCCATTAACGGCACGCCACTGTACAGCCTTCCGACCCTCAAGCACCCACCCACGAATCCTACAGGAATCATTTCGGTCCTTCATCAGCCAAGTCCCTCGCGGGAGATCCGAACCGCGGTTAGAATCACAGAATCCCAGAATCGTAGTGGTTGGAAGGGACCTCTGAGATCATCAAGTCCAACCACAAAAAAAAAAAAAAAAAAAAAC
>NW_015090817.1:396463-398509 GCF_001431845.1 Calidris pugnax
TTGTTCTCGCTTACGGCAGTTCCTCTGAACATGTCCCCTCTCGCAGTAAATAAGATCCCCAAAATGGATTGTATTTCTTCCCAGGTATAAGTATTGGGGCCTAGGAATTGGTCTAGTTTTTTCAGCTACTCCAAGGGGATCATCTAATAGGGTCCCCATTTCATTTCATAGTCTTCAAAACATCCAAAAACAGGCCCAAAAAAAATGTGGTTTTAAAGGTTCCTTCGGCCATTCAATCCTACAATATTGAACCAATTTTAATGTACTTTTTCCTTTTCTGGGGCCCCTTCCATTCCAATTCCTAATCATTATTTCTGTCTGGTAATTTGCTCCCTTTGTCTGACCCATCTAGGAATTTTACTGTGGCAATTCCTACAGCCCTCGGTTACCGGTAAGAGTGTCTCACAGGGGGTTTAGGGCCTATTACAGAATCTTAGTGGTTGGAAGGAACCTCCGAGATCATCAAGTCCAACCACAAAAAAAAAAACCAAAAAAACAAAAAAAAACCACAAAAAACCCAAACCAAAACAAAACAAAAAACCAAAACAAAAACAAGGAAAAAACAACAAAAACAAAAACAAAACAACAAAACAAAAACAAAAACAAAAAAAAACCAACAAAAACCAACACAAACACCACAAAAACAACAAACCCAAAACCACCACCCACCAACTAAACCCCACACCCACAACCCCACACACTACACCCCACCACAAACCAACAATCTCGGGCACTAGAGCATGCCCTGAAGTGCCACGTCTACACGGTTCTTAAATCCCTCCAGGGATGGTGACTCCACCACCTCCCTGGGCAGGCTGTTCCAGTGCCTAACCCCTCTCTCAGTGAAGTAATTCTTCCTAACATCCAATCTAAACCTCCCCTGCCCCAACTTCAGACCATTTCCTCTGCTCCTGTCATTATTCCTTTGGGAGAAGAGGCCAACCCCCCCGCCTCTCTACATTCTCCTTTCAGGTAGTTGTAGAGGGCAATGAGGTCTCCCCTCAGCCTCCTCTTCTCCAAACTAAACATGCCCAGTTCCCTCAGTCTCTCCTCATAGGACTCGTTCTCCAGACCCCTCACCAGCTTGGTGGCTCTCCTCTGGACACACTCCAGCACTTCAATGTCTTTCCTGTGGTGAGGGGCCCAAAACTGAACACAGTACTCGAGGTGAGGCCTCACCAAAGCTGAGTACAGAGGCACGATGACTTCCCTACTCCTGCTGGCCACACTATTCCTGATACAGGCCAGGATGCCATTGACCTTCTTGGCCACCTGGGCACACTGCTGCCTCACGTTCAGCCAGATGTCCACCAACACCCCCCAGGGCCTTTTCTGCTGGGCAGCTTTCCAGCCACTCTTCCCCAAGCCTGTAGCGTTGCCCGGGGTTGTTGTGACCAAAATGCAGGACCTGGCACTTGGCCTTATTAAACCTCATCCCATTGGCCCTGGCCCAATGATCCAACCTGTCCAGATCCCTCTGTAGGGCCTTCCAATCCTCGAGCAGATCAACACTCCCACCTAGTTTGGTGTCACCCGCAAACTTGCTGAGGGTGCACTCAATCCCCTCATCCAGATCATCAATAAAGTGAGATTAAGTGAGATCCATCCTAACTCTTAAAAGTTAAACTCTTAAATAGTTATTTATCTTAACTCTTAAGAAGTTATTCAGCATGTTATTCCATCATTCCGCAGTACACAAGACTCTCTTGCTTTTAAAACAGTAATATTGCCACTTACAACTTGAAAATACTATTTTTTTATAGTAGCCAGTGCGCCAAAACTGCAAAGAAACACCCATTTTTTATTTTATCTCCCCAGCAAAACTGACCCATTAACGGCACGCCACTGTACAGCCTTCCGACCCTCAAGCACCCACCCACGAATCCTACAGGAATCATTTCGGTCCTTCATCAGCCAAGTCCCTCGCGGGAGATCCGAACCGCGGTTAGAATCACAGAATCCCAGAATCGTAGTGGTTGGAAGGGACCTCTGAGATCATCAAGTCCAACCACAAAAAAAAAAAAAAAAAAAAAAAAAAAAAACAAA
>NW_015090817.1:398785-449517 GCF_001431845.1 Calidris pugnax
CCCAAATTAATTGTACTTGCACTTGCGTTCAGCTAGTATTCTGTGCTTGGGTTTAGAGCTGAAGATTGCTGCCGTGCATAGGGCAGAATCACAAATGCAACCGTTTTCTGCGTAGCAGGATGAACTTTATGCTTCAATTATCTGATTTCCAGGTTCCATCACCCGGGGTTTTTTAGGTCTAAATACCCTCTCCTGCCAAAAAAAAAAAAAAAAAAACAACAACAAAACCAAAAAAAACCAACAACAAACAAATACAACCACCACCCACCCCCTAAACATACAACAACAACAACCAAACCAAAACCATCACCCACCCACACAACATCCCACCACAAACCAATAATCTTGGGCACTAGAGCATGCCCTGAAGAGCCATGTCTACACGTTTCTTAAATACCTCCAGGGATGGCGACTCCACCACCTCCCTGGGCAGCCCATTCCAATGCCTGACAACCCTTTCAGTAAAGAAATGGTTCCTAATATCCAACCTGAACTTCCCCTGGCGCAACTTGAAGCCATTACCCCTTGTCCTATCATCTGTAACTTGGGAGAAGTAAATTGTGTTTAAATGACTACGAGAAAAAAAAAAAAAAAAAAAAAAAAAAAAAAAAAAAAAAAACCCCACACCACCAAAAACCAAAACACACCACACCAAACGCCCACCAACTGAGTCTGTAGCTTGGAAGAAGAGACCGACCCCTGCCTCTCTACAGCTTCCTTTCAGGTACTTGTACAGAGCCATAAGGTCTCCCCTCAGTCTCCTCTTCCCCAGACTGAACAACCCCAGCTCTCTCAGCCTCTCCTCGTAAGACTTTTGGTCCAGACCCCTCCCCAGCTTCATTGCCCTTCTCTGGACCCGCTCCAACAGACCTCCACAATCGCTTCAGAACAAGGTTCCATCTCAATCCCACTCTTACACACACACAGGCAACCGAATCCCACCCAACCCAACGGGATAGGCCTTTAAATACTTACAATTCTGTCGTCTTCGTTCAGATCTTCACGCGCACAATTAAGGGCAAAACAAACTGCTGCAGCCGGCAAAGGAGCTCAAAAAAAAAAAACTTAAATTCTTTGCTTGTCCCTACTCAGGTTCAGGATGGCCTTAGTCCCGACCTGACCCCACCAGGAGCCACCAAAGCGGTGGGGCGCCCCCTTAGATCAAGTCAGAATTCAGGAACAAAGACCATCCCAGGCGAGCCCTCAATTGTGATAAATAATTTAGCCTCAAACAGGATTCCAATTAAAGTTTACAATCTATGAAACGAGTAAAGACAAGCAAACAGCGCTGAGTGCGTCACGAGTCTCTGCTCAACCGTCTCGGCACGTGCAGGGCCCGGTTTGGGTTTATATGTCCTCTGCTCATACATATTCATAGAAGAGGTTGGCCTATGCTAATGAGCTCGAGGGAAGGGCGTGCCCTCTTTGCCCGTGCCCTCCTCACCTTCTGGAACCTTCTTTGACTCCCACCTGCTGGTCGATGGGTGAAGCAGCTTTTCTCGGCTCGCGCCCAGGACGACCCCCAACTCCAGGCGTGTGCCCCACAGCCCCCTCCCGCTCAGCAACAACAATTGGGTTCGTTTTGGGGGGTTTTTGCAAAAAATAGAAACTATAGACATACCGTCCTGCTTCTCCTGAGCCCATGGTTACACAAGGACACACAGAATGGTTAAAGGTATTGATAAGAATCAGGTGAGCGCAGTTCGCACCCCCTCTTAAAATTCGTTGTTCAAAGGACTTCTTTCTGAGGAACTTTATTGATCAGGTTTCTAAATGTCCAGCTAAACAAGGAAAAGAAATATTTCATCACAAAAATTGAACCTCCTGCCGTCCTTTCTCTTGGAATAAAGATTGCAGGATGAAGGGCTGTTGTGTAGGAAAAAGTCTGAAACAAATTCATTTCGTTTTCACTTTTCCATATTAATCGGATTCATTCACATATCTGGAAGTAATTACAGGCAAAGAAGAGGAATCAAGAATTTAAATAATAACTATTAACTTTTTCACTAGGTACATTAATTTTACGACAAGTCATTTGCCTATGATAATTAGTTTGGTGATACTGATGTACTTTCTTAATAAATCATACAAAATAAATGGACTTGAAAGTTACATTATTTCAAATTAGAAATAAGGTTTTATATGTAAGTGGTGAAAAATGGTGACTTCTGCCAGATGAATGGGAACGAGGACAATATAAACATTAACAGGGAGAGAGGTTTATGCTCTTCTTTGAGGCTCTTGGTCTGACGTTAATGTTTTGGAGATGACAGAAAACTCTTCATATGGCCTTGCTCAATGGAAATTGTCTTCTTCAAGCTTCCATGGTTCAAATTTTCTAATTTTAAATGCCAACGTGAGCAGTGTAACCTGATGAGCCCTGCCCCGTGCAGGGAAAAGGGGGGCTGCCAGTACGGGATGTCCTCTCCATCACTTTGGGACCAGTGGAGATGGGGAAGTGCTCTCAAATCAGAGATTGAAATGTATGCACGGAGGAAAACCACTCTCCAGGGTTGGAATTAAATATTTTCTGGCTTTCCACCATCCAGCCTCAGTCACAAAGGGCAGCTCATCCCGTGCAGAGGCTGGGAGGACTGGATGCATCTTCTGGGTCCAGCATGAAAGGACTGGGGATGGAAAACCCCAGAGTAGAAAACTGGCTTGGGCTTCAGCATCTCCCCATCAAACAACCTGGGAATTCACCACAAGTTAGCGGAGGGGGGGTGTCAACTGAAGATAACAGTAGTCAGAAAATTCAGAATTTAATGCAGGTAAGAGAGAGCTGGGAGAAGGAGAAAGTTATTGCGCCCTTATCTCACAAAAAGGGAAGTTTTGAAACGTATCTGGAGGTGAGAGATGGGAGTTCTCAGGGACAGAACGTGCTTGGATCAGAACTTCACCCAACAGGAGTCTGGTGGGCTTTTTTTTTTCCTTTCAGCTTCATTTTTTTTCCCAGGTTATTTTTATCTTGTGTCTACATGAGCTATTTATAAATCATACAGTTCATATGCCCTAAGGAAAGCTTATGGGCTAGAAGTGTCTCTACTAAATTTTGCATTGCTTTTTTGCATTTAATTTTTCACCTATGTGAGATGTGTGAATAAAAATAAGGAAAATGAAAACAGACATTTAAGGAACATGAACAACCCTATTTACTCCCTTTAATTTGCTCAAGTCCAGTTATCAGCCCTTTGCATAAATATTTAAAGACATCACATCAACTCTCTCACTGGCTTACAAGTAAAATTTAGGGCTGGTTGTTACTTCTGACTCAGGTTTTATTTGATATATTCACATACTTAAATTTACAGATGAGTAAAAGATGTGGAAATTTTTCCTCTCTTTCACCTGGAAAAGAGCTGGGCTGTGTGTTCCACCACACCTCTACAGTTAAATTTTACTCTCACAAACGCCCACAATAAAAATTTTTTAATCTCACGTGCTCCTTTGGTGCTTTTCCCTTTTGTTGGTGAAAAATTCCTGTAGTCCCTAGAATACAACCAGCTGATCCAGCTCAGATCTAAACGTTGAACAGCTGTGGCCGCCTGCTTGCCATCTATCCTTGGGAAAGGGAGGGAAAAGGAACACTTAAAATGTGGAAGTGGAGAAAAAAAAAACAACAAAAGAATTAAAAAATAACTCAGGAGATTCTGCATTTGGCAAATTCTCCATATACGGCAAAGAAAGCTGCATTTATCAACTGCACCCTCATTTCAAGTTATTCACTTGGTCCTACTTACAAAATAATAAATGCTTATTACATTTTAAATACCTCCAATTATACAGATATCAAAATATCTTTGCCAGGCTTCTTTAAACCGAGCATCTGTAAATAAAGGTGCAACACGAGGCTGAGGTTCGAGTTGCTGGGTCCGTGCGTGCCCTTGCGTTCCAAAGGGCACCAAAGCTTCTGGATCAATGGACCATCAAACGCCCACGCTCTGAGTTCCACGCTCAAAATCCCACCTCAGCTGAAAGAAAAGGCAAAATTCCCCATTTAATTCAGCAGGTCAGGATTTTACCCTGTTTTACAGGTGTCAAAAGAAAACCGCAGCCAGGGAGGTGCACTTTAATTCACCTCCCTCCCTTGGTTCACTCTTTTCTGATTGAAGATGAGAGCTGGTATCTCTCTATAAAATTAAGAAGTTACTTTTTGCAGCAGCGGAAGGAAAGAAATTCCCTTTGAAAAGGGAGGAGCCGACTGGAAAAGCCTGTCTTGGGAAACAAGCCTGGGCTGGCCCCAGGTGGGAGCAGCGGAGAAGTGACACCGTGAGGGCACCACTGTGGATCCTCTTCCCTAGGAAGGCCCATCCCTGCAAAGCAAACTAAAGGGCCTCTCTGTCAGCTGGTAAAATAGGATTTTAAAATGTAATTTTCATCCCTGAAGTGATATCTGACTCTTGGGAGAGATGCCTGAGTGTTCCTGCTCTGACCGTGCTGGCACATCCACGTGTCACTGCTCGGTGACGTGCAAAGCCACTGGCTGGGAAGAAGGGACAATAGAGTCACGTTTGTGCAGCATTTAATCCAGCCTAATAAACCCACTCCTAATAAATAAATCCTTACTGCAGCTTTACTCTTCCTTGCTCTGGATGAAATCACTCAAGAGATGGTCCAGGCACCTGCAGATGGCCGCTTTGCTCCCGATTTTGGAGCAAAGATTGGCTAAGATTTCCCAATAGTGGACTTTCTTAAGGAAAAAAAGGCGGTGGGATTTGGAACACCTCCTTGAAACCATCCCCCTAATGAGCACCAGACCTCTCAAAACTCATGAAATGACTAGGCCTAGATAGTCCTAGGTAGGTCTAGGTAGGTAGTCCTAGGTAGGTAGTCCTAGGTAGGTCTAGGTAGGTAGTCCTAGTCCTAGGTAGAAGCAGCACGACCCAGTCTAACAGGGGAAAATGAGAGAGTAAATTCAGATGGTGGAAATCCCAAATTAAAGGAAACGTGTGGAAAAAAAAAAAAAAAGAGTTTTGATTTAGGAGTGAGAGAAGTAATTTTTATTTTTCTTGCCGCAGGAAGCGATACGGAGAGTTGAACAGCATTGATAGCCGGCAGAGAGAGCATTAGAGGAAACCCTGAAAAAAACCTAAAGGAGATAAAAAGCTTTGGAATTTTTGTTCTCACTTTGGCAGCCGTGCCCTTTGTAACATCTTCCTCGCCTGTGTCTGTACACGCTGCGGAGAAAAGGAATTGAAAATCGCTCCGACACTGGCACGGATCACGAGGAGAGGCACCAGCCAGGGAGAAAATACCAGGCACCCGACCGAAGGGCTGGGGAGAGCTCTAATTTGCAGAAGACATTGCTGAAGGTGCACAAGGAAACCTGGAGATCAACATATTGATTTGTTGACGGGGGCATCAATTTTTTAGAGATCAAAGCGCAGCATCCAGCGTGGCACAAAGAAGGATGAGACAAGAAAACGCAAGGGAAGAACATGATGTACCGGCCAGTTTACAAGTAACACGTTTTGGTTGGGTCTGAACATGATTTGTAAAGTCACGTCTGACTTAGGAAACCCAAACTGAAATGGGTAAGTTTGGGTTTTTTTTGAAAAGCAGACCTTAGTGCTGAATTTAGACTAGACAATTATCAGCTTTTCTGCCACAGGGAAGCTTGGGATTGTATCATATTTTTTTAAAACAACAGACTGCTCTGAGGTTATTAACCTAAAGTAAATATTGGAGTCAAAATCTAAATGATCAGAACAATAAATTGTGTAACAAACCCTGCAAACTCTATGTTGAGTAAGCGACGTATCATTCTGTCTTCAAAGCACGAGGATTAAACATTAACCTATGAGGGCAACACTGCAGTCAATCCATTCCATGAAAGAAACACCTTGAATTACTTTTATTTCCTGGGTTGGTCGGGGCAGGGGAGTTATTTACTTTTGGGGTGGTTGTTTTTTACCAGGATTTATGATAAGGTCTTAAAAAGGCTGAAGACAAACAGGACGAGGGCTCGCTCTCCATTAGGTGTCTCAGGATGGGATCCAAAATTCCCAGTTCTACAAGATGCCACCACCCAACATCAGCAGTTGGCCTCATCTGTGGTGAACCCCAGATAGTGAAGAGAGTTAAGGTCTCCAGATGAACCAGGTTGGATGACCTTAGATAAAGGGTGTCCAAGTCTCAAGATCCTTTGAAACAGCAAATTGCACATGGATTGTGTCCAGGGCAGCTCTCCCATAAGACCGTCGCGTCTAGACAGTTCCTAAGTCTTCTGGGAGACGTATGGTCTGTGGGATACCCTTGGAGGAAGTCTCAGTCCAACCTGTCGTGACTTGTGTCCCTGGTGCACATTATCCTCCGCTTCTGCAAAAATAAGGAATTGCTTGGTTTGGCCCTGAAAAGATCCCCAGTGTGAATTACGATGTAGGCACTGGGGAGAAACTGGGGACAGGGACCACAGAATTTCAGTTTCAACGGGTCTGAGAACATTGCACCCCAAAATGTGACAAAAGATGACAAAGCAGCCACACGCTCAGCCAACTGAGACCGAGCTGATTAAGCCCAAATAATAACTGAGCCAGGAAAAATACTCTCTCAATGCTTAGATGTATATAAGGTCCTGCAGGTGGTATTTCCTCCTCCTCCTCCAAGAAGTCGTTTTTCTTTTAAAGAATTGCAATTAATGCTTCCTGTCAGCCTGAAAGGAATGAATCTGAGAGCACCTACCGTTGGCACATAAATATCAGCGGCGGCGCCCAAACGCG
Source organism: Calidris pugnax (assembly GCF_001431845.1). NCBI lineage: Eukaryota > Metazoa > Chordata > Aves > Charadriiformes > Scolopacidae > Calidris > Calidris pugnax. The sequence goes on from NW_015090817.1 coordinate 405,505, forward strand.
GCTCACTCCGGGCTAATTCACTATTCTGCTGGCAGTTCTGTATTTAGTTTTTCATTGCTGCTGGTTTTTACTGCAGACAATATACTACTGCCTGGATGCTGGATGCTATTTAATTGACACTGAAAAAGGTGGCACGTCAGGGGAATAAAATTTAAAAAAAAAAACCACAACCAACAACCAACTTTCCCTTTGGAGAGCTGAGCAATAAAGACTTTATGGAAGAAAAGTGAAAAGTGAATTATTTTTTAGTGCTGGTGAAAGATGCCAACTCAAAAGGCCTAAAAACTCTACTCCTCAATTATCCACGGCCGGGAGAGTCTACAGTTCAGAAAACAAGGAGATGCTGAGAGAGCGTGTTTATTCAGCCCTGAAAGTGGAGGTTATGGGGAGATCTTCTGGTCTCTAGTTACCTAATGGGAGTTGGTGGAGAATGCAGAACCAGGCTCTTCTCCCAGGTGTGCAGTGATAGGGCAATGGACCCAAGGTACAGTACAGAAAATCCCAATTTCACGAGAAAAAAAGTCACTATGAAGATGATCAAATATAAAATCATATACTAGATTGGTGGTGGACTCTCCTTTGGACATATTTGAAGACGGGATGGCCAAGGCTTTGAGCAATTTGATCTGCTTGGACCCTTCTTTGAAGATGCGAGTGAACAAGTTGACTTCCAGAGGTCCTTTCCAACCTAAATTATTTATAATTCTATGTTCTTGTGCCATCTGCCCAGCAACGGGATTGGGACAACATAAGAGGAGTTAAAAGTACTCAAAGACACAATTTTCAAGCAATTTTGAATAAGAAAATCTCAACAGTGGAAGCGCAAACCTTTCTCCATCCAGACTAGGCTGGAGGTGTGGTGGGACTGCTGTCTCTTTGGTCTGGCCTCTACAGTCAATGCTTCCCCATCTCACCAACCTCCTCACAGAGCTGGAATCTGAACTTCTCAAAGTTGTAGCTGCTGTTCGCAAGAAACTTGAAAGAAAAATTAATCATGATGGTTAATTGGGTATGTAGCGCCATGGTAACACATCTACAGCACTTCTGGTGCTGACCTCCCACCTATATCCACCTAAATCTCTATTCTTAGCCCCATTAAAAACAACAAACACAAAAAAGTGTTTGCCACCTGAGGCAAATGGCTAAAATTAGGTAAAGTAGAATTTGTTTTTTCCCCCTTGAAATTTGGCTTACGTAGGATTTAGATGCTTTTATTCAGGCGCAAGTAATAAAGGAAAATTAAGTATAACTTTAACCCCGCAGTTATCCCATTTCCTGGCCAAAGGACTCATAATAAGTTTTTTTTTTTAATTTACAGCAGGCCACCTGAATTTGCAGAGTCCCCAGTCGGTCTAAAATGGGGTGATAGGCTCTCGTTATCGCCGCTAATTAGAGCCCCTTCCATCACACCGCACAGCTGGGGCCCCCACTCCTTCATTCCTCCTCCTGTTCCTCCAGAGAAAGGTCCGACTGAGTCAAACTGCGAATAAATGACTTTCATTAACAGCCCTTCCTCCTCGGCCATTTTAAGGATAACCCTGACAGGGCATGTTTTTTTGGAGAATAAAATGCATTTATTTGGCAAATAAGTAGCCAAGATCTGAACCTATCTCTGGACATAGGCAGCCCCAGCCTCGCTGCTTATTTGAACACTGTTGTTATGTGACAAACTCTTACCGGTGACACTCTCTGTGGCTGTGTGTGCGTGGATGGCAAGGTGGGAACTGTCAAAACGCAGCAATTCAAAGAGAAATCCAACTTTCCCCCTTCGTGAAACCTTCACTTTTCTTTCCTCTCTCTTTTCTGATAAAAGCGGCGGCTTTGGTTGCCTCCTACTAACAAAAAGGCTCCTGATCTCCTCTCTCCGTCTGTCTAAGGATGCAGAAAAACAGGAAAATAGAAAAATATCTTTCTGTTCCAACAGTCAGCCCTCAAACCTTCCTTTTTTCTTCTGCCCTCGGCAGAAGAACCAGCCCGTCTGGTTTTATGGGAAGAACCTTGCATGATACACTTCTGTTTTCAGAAGTTTATACTCGCCCATAAAAACTCCAGGCAGGGTTTTGTTCCCATTTCTTTTTTATTAAATTTCATTTAAGTGCCTCAACGATTACAATGTGAAGAGGAAAGAAAGATAAGCAAAGATGTCACCAAGAGCAGGTCCTAAAAAACAGCAGTAGAGTATCAATCAGGCACTATCAAACTTTCCGTTGGTCAGTTGTCACTTGGGCTTTGCTCCTTCCTACCTCATTTACTCCAAGTTCATCCTTCAGCCATGAAGAAGGTGGCATTTTCTTCCTCTGGGCCTTTTCTTGCCTTCTTTTCTTTGTCCAAAATTCAACCCATTGGCTCCCTTTGCATTTGGACTTGGCCATAATTCTGCCTCCAGATGATGAAGCTTCTCTGGTGTCTTCAACGTCCCTCCCAACAGCCTTCCATCCTTCACTCTTCCTCCAGGGTAATGGAGGTCACCAACTCCCTGCTTTGCCTTGTCCACAGAGCTAGGTGTTTAGAAGTCCTGTCTTGGTGTCCTCCCAAGCATTAATTCAAGTGTGGCTTCTTCATTTTACAGATGTCACAAAATGTCCCTCTTCTCCTGAACTTCACTCCTGATGTGGACGTGCAGACAAAAGCCCTTGGAGCCACGGGACTTGCGGTGTTTACATTGGAAATCTGGATGCTTTGGAAAAATCCAATTAATAATAACAGGTTATTTAGGAGTTTATTAATAAACTGATGCCAAGGATGTATGTAATGAGTCATTTAGGTCCATGGCACTTTCTTGGATTAACAATCCAAATGCCTGAATGAAGATTTACGTAATGAAACCTTAAGGGGCCCGTTACTGTAATTTTTTGTTAAATAATTTTCTTCAAATAAACATGGGGTTTTTGCATACTGAAACCTAATAGCTCCTAAGAAACCATTATACTCATCTGTGAAATAATATGCATGTTTAAATGCATCTAAATACATTTTTAATGTATTTGTGCTATTCCAAGGGAGACCGTAACGTCTCTTGTGCCGGCAATAATGGTTTATTATGTTGATTTTCAGATACACAAGCTTGGGGTTATTTTTCCTTCCTAGTACAAAACCAGTAAGAAATTAAGATATAAAATCTACACTGAAGCAAAATTATAGATTATGCTTAATCCCACAAAATACAGGAGATTAAAACTAGAAAATTACTGGGTTTTTTATCCCTGGCTCAGCTCATTTTGCTTGTAATTAAAGCAAGGTTTGCACAAGGAGGTCATAGATGAGAAAACTTTTTAATTACTCTGATTAGGACAATTTGGATACAAGCCACAAGCCCCTGCCTTGACCCAGTTCTGGGCTGCCCAGTATGAGAGAGACATGGACACAATGGAGAGGGCCCAATGAAGGGCCACCAAGATGATGATGGGACTGGAGCATCCCTCCTGTGAGAAGCTGGGCGAGCTGGGGCTCCTCAGCCTGGAGAAGAGAAGGTTTGTGGGGGATCTCATCAGTGTAGGGACAGCTAGAAAGAGAAGAAACTCATTAGCAAGTAATGAGGAACTATGGAGCCACCCTGAGGATGGTTTTTGGTTGCCTGCATTGTGTATCCTGCTCTCATCCCACTGAGAAGAAGAGCCCCATCCTCTGCAGAAGGAGAGCTTAGGCTGTTTATGCCAAGCCTCATTTTACTCAGTTTAAAAGACGTGTATTTTTCCAGATTAGCAAAAATTTCTTCAGGGAAAGGGTTGTTGAGCACTGCAAGAGGCTGCCCAGGGCAGTGGTGGAGTCACCATCCCTGGAGGGATTTAAAAGCCGGACAGATGCGGTGCTGAGGGACATGGGTTAGTGGTGGGTTTGTCAGCATTGGGTTGATGGTTGGACTCCATGATCTTAAAGCTCCCTTCCAACCTAGGGGATTCTAAGATTCTGTTCCACATACTAAGTTTTTTTAAGAGTTCAGGCATGGGCTGTGGTGCACACACCCAGATCTCCATCAGCGTGGTGTTCCTCATCACATTGAACCATCACAAGGAGCTGCACTAGAAGATCGCTGTGGTTTCCAAGGCAGGGGCCTGAGAATTGCACTGGGACAGAACCGCGTTACTTTCATTGGCAACAGATTTTTCTACGTTTGCCTATTTGTTAATAACATATATTTTCTGGTGCATTCAAGAAAACCCACGTCTTTATTCTTCTCCACGGCAAAACCTCTCGCTGTAATGTAGCTAATGCTGGCTTTATTATTCCCCATCAATAATTCCTGTCGACTTGATTACAGTAAAATTCTTTGTGCCAATTTTGCCGGTTCTTCCCCGCAGTCGGAGCGGGGTGGTTAGATTTCTGACGGGGACTGAAAGCACTTCATTTGCAGAACTTGCTCCTTGTGAAAGGCTCTACGCCTCTGCGCTAAAGAGACTTTGCTAATCATTGCTATTCAACACTAGGACAATAACGAAGCCTCCAGGAAGCCCCAAAAAACACGGGATACGAAGTGAATTGCTCTGACTACGCCTCCTGCCTTTCATTCATCGTTTGGGGTCGTCTTTAAGTAAAAATTATTGAAAATATTTGCTCTTAATGATCCCAGCCCCGGTTCTTACTTGCATTTGTGGTTCTGTTAATCCCAGAGCATCCTCACAAAGCCCGGATCTTCTCCCACCAGGTCTGTCCATAATCCTTCTGAGAAAATCTGTGTTCACTCCCAAAGGATAAAATCTGAGGCACTGTATATGTGAAGGCTGCTGTAAGTGGTTTCCAAGTCATTCTGTTAAAAATTAACATAAAACCAAATTAATTTCTCCTTCAGATATACCATCTTCTTCTGCTTATCTTCATCGCTCAGCCAAGATGTCCTTATCCCTGGTGAATCAAAGTGAAATAACAATATCGAGAAGTTATTTGTGCCTGGGTGAGGCCTGGCCCTACTGTAATGGCAGCAAATTACATATATTTTAAATGCACATATCATTCAGCTGAAGAGGAAAGCCATGCAATTTATTTTAAAAACCTGTTATAATAAACTAAGCAACTGCTGAGCATACTTAATTTATCTTTCAGCTACAGCATATGCATTTGTTTAAGAGTGCTAAACCTTTACGTAAAAAAAAAAATATCATAGAATGCTTTGGGTTGGAAGGCACCTTAAAGATCATCCAGTTCCAACCCCCTGCCCTGGGCAGGGACACCTCCCACCAGACCAGGTTGCTCCAAACCCTGTCTAACCTGGCCTTGAACCCCTCCAGGGATGGGGCAGCCACATATAAAATCACCAAAGAGACTTGACCCTTATTTAGAATCATTGTTTCCCAGGACCGCTAGGAGAGACAAAGAAACCAGAGGATGGAATGAATGCCACCCAGACAAGGTCAGAACCCCTTTAGTAGTGTATTTGATTACAAACACACCATAAAGAGTGAACAAATGATGAGGAAGGAAGAAAAACCTTGAGAAATACCCTCAGGTGGAGGAGCCGATGCCGTGGAAGAGATGAAGGTCGTGGATCTGGAAGACGTTGAGCACCATCACCGAGGTACCAGGCACCAGCCACAGAACTCACGCTGTCCTACGGGAGAAGAGATGGAGAGATTGATTGGTTTGGAGAGACAGCAGCCTAATTATGAAAAGGTGAAGGTATCACATAAACAGGAAAGTGCCAGTAATAGCTTTTGGCACAAAACATCCAGGGCTACAGTGTGGTAGTGGAGCAGAATGAGACACGCAGGTGGCACAAAGAGGGGCCACCACGTGCTCCTGCTCCCCCCAGCTGCTACACACAGCCCCAAAACCCACCCCTGAGGTGGGAATTTCATCATCATAACATGTGGGAGAGAGGAGGAGGCATTTCTGCCAAAGGAGATGATGAACCTCCTCTCCAATACGGAAAATAATGGCAAGGGCCATCATGGTTTAAGAGATTTGGATGGTGTAGAAAATAGGGGCGAGGCAAATTTCTTTATTAATCACCCTAAATCACCCCAGAGAAGGACAGACTGACGTCATTTGGGTATGACATCCCCTCCCCACCAGACCTTCCTCACCCCTTCCCACAGCTTCTTCAGAATAAATTTATTTATTCAGAGTAGATGCCTGACAACGGGTACCGACCAAAAGCTCCCAAACCCAAGCAGTTATTTCAGATTCGTAGCGTTCAACATCCTTTATCTGCCCCCGGACAATCCGAAGCCTCACGGCTGTGCCCAGCACCTTGTTAAAACTTTTTAAAACCGCCAGGAAAACCCGTCAGGGGAGATTAATAATCTCAAAATCAGAAAATAGCTTCTTGCCCACTATCTTATCAGCCAGTACCACCTACTTACACAGCGAGCGCCTCCTGAACGGCTCCTGATGGGAAGACATTTGCAGAAGACCGGGAGCCTTGAGTATTAGTCTGTCTCTCTTTTTTTTCTCCAAATTTACAGCCTTTTTTTTTTTTTCCAGAGCCTTTGCCCAAACTAATCCTTGTCACTTTAAAACCAGCAGGGGCCTTTGCAAATCTCTGCTTTTCACTGCCTGCAGCTCCTCCTCTCCTCCACCAGACTCGCTTGGTGCTTCCAGGTATTTCTTCTAATCCTTACATACACACCTCTGCTTTTGTTTACTGTGCTTCTGGTTTTTTTTCTGGGCCTAGTTATTATTTTTTTTCTTCCTTTATTTCCCTTTTTTTACATTGGTAAGGCTTCTCATCTGAAAAAAAAAAAAATTAAAAAAACCCTTATCCTACTTTAGCTCAAATCTTCCTTCTCCCCGGGCTTGTTTTCTGGGGGAAGAAAAAGTGTGTCTCTCTCTCTCTCTCTCTGACTGCAAACTGCGATGCTCATCGTTTTATAACTCCTGATTCAGACCATCTTTTTGAAAGAACTGCAAAAAGAAATGGTCCATCAAAACATCATCCAAGTTCTGGAAGCCGCGGCATCAACCGCTCTGGCTGGTAGGAGGGAGATTTCAAACCCAGTCACACAAATAAGAGGAAGAAACGTGTATAAATAAAGCATTCAAAGCAAGTTTTTCTGATAGTAACGAACGTTAACAGATAAAAGAGTCTATTTATATATATATTTATATTTTTATATATTTATAAACACTGTATATTTATAATACTGACAATTTTGAGCAGCTAATGAAGGGTATTTCAGCCACCCTGTTTGGACTCCTCGAGCCTCTCAGTGAATTACTCAGCATCTCCCCAAAAAAATGGCTTTGCAATTTGAGGAGCAAAAGTTAAAGCCTGTACTCGGTAAAAACAAGTAGTTAAACCTCTGCATCCCTCTTCCCTTTCCACTGCGGAATGAACGGCCCTGATCTCCCTCCTAGTGGCTGATGGGGAAAGCACAGACCCAGGGAGCTTGAATAAAAGCCCTAAAACATCGATATTCCTTCAGGAAGTAGATTTATCTTTTATATTTTCACTGTAGTTATATTTTTTTTCATTTTTAAGGTTATATTTTCACTTTTATGTTTTCACTGTAGATACAGAATGTGCCACCAGCAAGCAGAGGGAAACACCATTCCCACCAATGCTCGCCCAGTTCCCTTTGCTGGGAAGTCCTTTCTGGCACCAGTAAAAACCAAACGAGACCATTCTCCGTGGTGAACGGGGACCCGTTTCAGAGATGACTCAAAAGGAAAGGCTGCCAGGAAAGGAGAGAAAATTGGCAAACGACGGTATGGAAATAAATGTGATAAATTAGGTAACATGGGGCGATGGCATATGGAGGACTCAAGAGGAGAACATGAACTGGGGGTGAAGATCGTGATGGTAAAAGTCTAAACCTGTTCCAAATGGGGGTGAAGCAATAAAACAGATTTTTGGGCTGTATTTAGAGGGCAAAGTTTCTCATGGATCTAAGTGATTTTGAATAACTGCTTGAAGAGTTGTAGATATGAGTGGTGGGATGGGGACTTCTACCCCAATGCAGGAGAGGACTCAGTCCTGTAATATCCGATGGATGATCTGACAGCCTGCCATCTCCGAGGGCTTTTCATTACTAAAGAGTTTAACATCCAGCTGGATAATGTCCAAGATCCCACCAGAACAGCAGCAGCAGATCCGCAGTTAAATGAGATGAGGAAGGGACTCAAAGAATCACAGAATGATGTGGGGTTGGAAGGGCCCTCTGGAGATCATCTCCTCGAGACCCCTGCCAAAAGAAGGTCCACCCAGAGCAGGTCCCACAGGAACGTGTCCAGGTGGGGTTGGAATGTCTCCAGAGAAGGAGACTCCACCACCTCTCTGGGCAGCCTCTGCCAGGGCTCTGACACCCTCAAAGTGAAGAAGTTCCTCCACATGGTGAGGTGGAACTTCCCATGTTCAAGTTTGTGCCCGTTCCCTCTTGTCCTGTCCCTGGGCATCACTGAAAAAACTCTGGCCCCATCCTCCTGACACCTATCTTGAATTATTTATAGGTCTTGATCAGATCCCTCCTCAATCTTCTCTTCTCCAGACTCAAAAGCCCCAAGTCCCTCAGCCTTTCCTCATCAGAAAGATATTCCAAACTCATCTTATTCCTTCCAGACACCCCCTTCATTCTCTTTTTCTCTCCTTTTCTTTCTTTTCTCTTCAAACAGCCCGGACAAGCCCACCTCCTCCATCAGACACTTGTGTTTCAGTTAAAGAAACTTTTTCCATTCCCTTCTCTCCTTTTATGAAACGGTAAAACTTTCAGAAAAGTTCTTCAAGCACTTTAAAGCCTATAACCTTATGAAGTTCTAAGGTTCTTCTGTCCCTAAGCTGCACCGTAAAATAAGTCCACTGCACAAGCTCGTTTCATTTTTAATAATTCTATAGTTATTGCCCCATAACTTTCCTGGTCATGAACTCCAGGCATAAAATGGAAAAGAACAAGAAATCTGAAGGCTCATTAATAAAATGCTATCACTCAATTCCTTTCCACTCCCTAATTTAGGGACAGATTTGCCCCTGGGATGGATGTGAATGGCTCTGGGGGCGTCGCCGGTGGATGTGACCTCAGAAAACTCAAGGTGAGACTTCATTGTGGGACAGTGTCCTCTCTACGGTGACTTTTAAGAGGATATAAGATTGTAGATGCACCACACACACAGTGGAAAGGCATCAAAGGGTGAAATCAGGCTGTGAACGCTGGAGGAATAAGATATTGTCAGGGAAAAAAGGAAGAGCATTTTGTGTAGCTTTTTAAAGGGAATTCTGTAGGATCTAGCGCTGGGATTCACGCGGTCGTGCAGAAGAGCAGCCCTGACCAAACCTTGGGGTGCAAATAGTAGCAAGGAACAAGGTTGGGTTTTTCAGTGCCTGACATCCCCAGGGGATGCAGAGCCACCTCCCACTGGTGTCATGTCCTCATGGGACTTGGGCACCACCTGGGTGAGGGGGGACAGACTGGCCCCTCTCTGCTTGCCCACCCTGGGCATCTGCAGCACAACAGCACCTGCACCTCTCTTCTGTTCTTTTAGAATGGTTTGGGTTGGAAGGGACCTTAAAAAACATCCAGTGCCACCACTCCCACCAGAGCAGGTTGCTCCAAGCCCCCTCCAACCTGCCCTTGAACCCCTCCAGGGATGGGGCAGCCACAGCTTCTCTGGGCAACCTGGGCCAGGCTCTCACCACCCTCACACCAAACAAGTTCTTCCTCATATCTAACCTAAATCTCCTTTTTTTCAATTTAAAACCCTTCCTCCTTGTCCTCTGGCTGCCCTCCTTGATCCAGAGTCCCTCCCCAGCTTTCCTGGAGCCCCTTGAGGGACTGGAAGGGGCTCTAAGGTCTCCCCAGATCCTTCTCTTCTCCAGGTTGAACCCCACCAACTCTCTCAGCACCCACTTCTCCAGCCTGTCCATCACCCTATGGACGGCACCCTGTCCCTCAGAAGCATCCCCCATGTCAGGTCCCAACTTGGTGTAATTTCTACTCTATTCTATTCTCCTTAGCAAAATGAGGTTCCAGAATGGATAGTGATAAATCTGTTAAGAGCCAAGACTTACTTTTGAAATTCCACAAGACACTGTCCAGAATAACGCAGGAGGGTCGAAGCTCCTCTACTAAACTTTGAACTTGGGTTGTAAGAAACTGCCCCTGAAAGACAGGGTTATCTTTTACATCATAGTATTGCAAAAATTGCATTCACACTTATTGATTAGCCAGCTCTAAACCCAACTATAGATTATAAAAACTATAGGATTTTCCCCTGCAAATAAATGTCTCGCATTACTAATGACATGAGGGTAACTCTGAGCCCTGACTGAACAAACATCGGCTTCTCACCAAGGATAATTTATTATATTAATTACACTTTGCTTGGAACTCACAGAATGAGAGATACTGGAAAAAAGTTATTTTCCTTAGAAATGTAAAATATTGACAATATTGATTAGATTTAAGTGGGGTGATAAAAAGTCTTCCTTCTGTTTTGTTTTTTTTTTTCCGTTTTCCACCTTCTAATTTTAATCTTTGCATTTTAATTCCATTCTTCTATTAACAGCAAAAAAACTATTATAAAAAATTTAAAATCATTAATTTTTCTTCCCCCCCCCCCAATCTGGAGGTGGGTTGAGCTGAATATAAAAAAAAAAAAAACCAAAAACATAATCATTACAACCTGGAAAAAATTTCCACATGGAAAATGATCCCCAGGGCTGGTCCCTGATAGTGGGGGGGGGGACTGATGAGAGGTCTGCAGGAAGGTCTGGGACAACCACTGCCCGTTGGAAGCCTGAGCTGAGTGCTGAGGGATGCAGGCAGGGATGCAGGCAGGGATGCAGGCAGGGATGCAGGCAGAGCCCTGGGATGAAGGGAGCAAAAAGGGATGCAGCAGGGATGCAGGCAGCAGCCAGCACATTCCTTGAGCTGCACCGACCTCTAGAGGCTTCGGCCCCAACTGCCTCCATCGTGCCCGGGGAAGCACTTGAGCTCAGTTGAGGTTCTCCCCGGTGAAGGGGGGGCATAAGAGGGGATGGAGGGGGACAATCTGCAAGATTCCACTCGGGAAGCCCGGGGATGGTCATTTGTTTGAGATGCTGCAAGGGCCTGGACACCTCTTCCAGCAATTTTATTGGTATCCTGCTGGAAAAAATAGGTACCGACCTTTGGAACAACTCCATAGGTTGTTCAGTCTGGAGAAGGCTCTGGGGAGACCTTTGAGCTCCTTCCAGTCCTTCAAGGGGTCCAGAAAAGCTGGGGAGGGACTCTGGATCACGGAGGGGAGCCATAGGACAAGGGGGAAGGGTTTGACACTGAAAGAGGGGAGGTTGAGATGAGATGTGGGGAAGAACTTGTTTGGTGTGAGGGTGGTGAGAGCCTGGCCCAGGTTGCCCAGAGAAGCTGCGGCTGCCCCATCCCTGGAGGGGTTCAAGACCAGGTTGGAGGGGGCTTGGAGCAACCTGGGCTGGTGGGAGGTGTCCCTGCCCAGGGCAGGGGGGTTGGAACTGGATGATCTTTAAAGTTCCTTCTAACTCTTTCCCTCCCGCCCCTAAATTTGGCAATTATTTTCTCAAAAGTGGAGTGGCCTCAGTTGGGAGCCCTGTACCTTGAATAACCCATAACCACCACCATCCCCACCAGCAGCTCACCAGTTCAGACTCTGTTCAGAAGGGAAGAGCAGAAGTTGCCCAGGACAGGGCCACCAGATCCACCAGGGTTTGGAGCCAAAGGCCAGCAATGCCCTTCCCTCGCCGTGGTCTTGCTGATTTCCAGGTAGAAAAAAATAGCATTAAAACCAGAAAATCACTCTAAACCATTCCAAGCTTCTCCAAGAATCACTAAACCACCACTATAGTAGATTAATACCCATCTTTTAGTAGGAAAATACTGTCTTGCTGCCAACAGGTGAAAGAAATGCTTCTGTCAGAACCATGATTTTAAGAAAAAGGTGATGAAAGTGGAAATTCTTTTGTCAAATTTCAGTCCAAACTTTGAAACTTCTTTGGATTTTAATACAAAGCTGTCTCGCTTTGACAGAGAACATCTTTTCATTAAAAAAAAAAAAAAAAAGAGAGAGAAGCATTTTCTTCCCCTGAGGCTTTTCAGCTACCTTCAGTGGTTAATCACTAAAAAAATTAATAAGAGACATCAGTAACAAATAAAACAACATTTCAGTGGAGCTCAAACAGCCTTTGAGAGCAGCTTCTGCGCTGGTTTTATTGCACTTTACCGTACAGCCGTGTGATGAGTCACCTCCTGGCATCTTCTCCCCTAAAATGAGACTGCACAAGAGAAGTCACTCACGTCCCCGTTCATTCCCAATTATAAACGGAAAGAAGCAACTTCAATTTGCTTGGAATATAATCATTTATTTATCTTTACAGTGATGACGGAAGAATGTACAGGTGTTTTCACCCCTAGGTATAAAAATCTGTTTTATATACAGAGTCACAATAATCTTTAATTGGGAAATCATTCTGTTCTCCTGATCCGTCCTTACCAAAAACCACAGGAAAAACAAATATTTAGTACAGGCAATATAATTCCAGTAGGTTTGCAACCTGGCATCAAAAGCTCAGCTTTAGATTAAGGGTAACGTTCGATACTTAAAAAAGGACTTTAAGTCATAGGACACAAAATAAAGTTGCTTTTCAAATAAGATATATACATCAAAAAATAGGAGTCTAAAAAAGGCATTGGTTTTAATGCTATTAGAAAGCTATATAAATGTGCATGGGTCCGTTTCTTCTTATAACGAAAGACCGAAGGAGAAAGTGCCTCTGTTTTTTTTACGAAGTTCCTCCTGGGATAAGTCAGTTAAAAGTACCTGTAAAAGAGGAAAAAAAAGAAAAAAAACAAACAAAAATAAGCCCTTTTGGAAATAGTAAAGGCTGGTGGTTGCATCCTTTTGAGAATCACAGAATGATACAAGGTTGGAAGGGACCTCTGGAGATCATCTAGTCCAACCCCCTGCCAAAGCAGGGTCACCCAGAGCAAGTTGCACAGGAACGTGTCCAGGTGGGGTTGGAATGTCTCCAGATCTTTGTAGCATTTAATGTGAGGACGTTCAAATCTATCTCCAACTCACCTGATTTCTTTTTATGCTTCATCTCCGTTATCCATTTCTACATCTATATCTTTTGTCGTATCAGCTGCTCGTGACAGAATGTCTGCCATTAGTGCTTCCTCCAGTTTCTTACGCACTTGTTGCACCCGCTCTTCTTGTTTCCTGAAGGGAGAGAAGAGAAGAAGGGGCAGAAATGTCACTCCTTTGTGTATAGGAGTAGGCTGGGGGCATAATAGTTGCATAAACAACAGCTTGGGACTGGTTCCTCAACTCTTATTTTAACTTAGAACAGAATATAATTGAGTATTTTCAGTTGGAAGCGACCCACAAGGACTATCTGGTCCAACTGCCTGATCCCTCTAGGGCTGACCAAAATTTAAAGTGTATTATTAAGGGCACTGAATCAGAACCATAGAATGGTTTGGGTTGGAAGGGACCTTAAAGATCATCAAGTTCCAAACCCTCTGCCATGGGCAGGGACACCTCCCACCAGACCAGGTTGCTCGATGTGACATAAGATCTTCCACTCGCAGATGAGCTACTTGAAAAGACCAAGCAGAGAGTTAATGGTGCAATATCCCACCCGGTTATTTTTGTCAGACTGACTTTTTTTTCCTTTTATTTTGGGGGGGTAGAGAAATTTTAGGGTAGGTGACTGACAAGGAGGTTTCCGTCAGGAGCATCGTGAAGGAGATCTGAGGTGACCTCCCTCTTACCCAGTATAAAGGAGCACCTTTACAGGATGGTGAGGCACTGGGTGGGTTTCCAAGTGCTCAAAGAACCAATTCCAACTCCCACACGATGCGTGTGAAGGGATTTTCAGAGTTACATGCTTCAGGAAAAGAAATCCCCTGAAAACTCACAGCTTTAGAAAAATCCCTCTAAAGAGAGAGACACTTGAAAAGACTGACAGGCTGGACTATGAAGCAGAACAGAGCTGGGAGTCTGAACTTGAGAATATATTGGAAAAACTTCATCCAACTGGAAAAAACTAATCTAGCTATTTTTTTGTTTTGACCCCAGAAGAGAGACGCTGGTTGAAGCAGAGACACAAAGGATCTCACTCTTGGCCTTTGGTGGAAAATGGAGGCAACTCAAGAGCACAGTTGCGAAGAACACAATGAGGTGCCGGTCAGGGAAGTCTCCAGATGAATTCTCACAGACTCAGTAGGGGACAACACAGTAAAGAGGGAATTCTAGTCTCTGGAGGCTAAGATTTGGATGGAAAAACCACCAGGACTCACATCCTACTCATTTTCCAGACTTACCTTTCCCTTTGAGCATTAAGAAGGTATAACCCACAACTGAGCAAAAAAAGATAGGTACTCGTCCCTAGTGATAAGGAAACACAGTTGTTTCTTAACCACACACTTACAGGAGGTTATTGAATGTTTTTCCAGTGATTGTGCTGAACCAAAAGAGGAAATTTTGCTTTTTACTCTGATTAAGAAAGAGTTTTGCCACTGTTACACGACCAGGAATATCATACTCCGATACTGCTTCTTCACCCAGTGTTGTTTCTGGATGGTTTTAAAATGAAAAAACGTTTGTGTCTTTGCACAACCAGTATGAAAAGGGAATTTCTAACTTCTAGAATTTAACCAAAAGTGTGATACTAAATGCGATTTTCATCCCACGTGTTGATTGACGTTAAGCAATGCTAAAAAAACATAGATGACAGGATTGTCCACCATATCCTGGACACTCCAGCAATTAGTCAACACAACAAGAAATCTCTGTCTTCACTCAGTCCTAATCTCGAAATTCAGTGCTGAAGGCCCTACTTTTAGACTCATCTTTTTTTGGGTACTTTCTCTGAAAAGAAAATTAACGACGCAGCTATTAAAAAATCAAAATCTTTGCCCATATGTGAATAGATCTGTCTCTGTTCTTCCCATCATATCCTAATCTCCCACTTTTTAGCTGCAAAGCAATATGCTATAGGGGAATATTCTTATTCTCCTTTGTTGAAATGATTTAATTTTTTAACTGAGATCAACAAATTAACTTGACCAAATCACAAATGGGAAGGAAAAAAGCTAAGAAGTCAGTACTGATGGCTTTAGCTTAATGTTTAGGGCACTCTCTTGGGAAAGAAAATGTGGATTATGACTCACACCTTTGTGAATATTTTATAATACTGTTTTGACCACAAAGGAAAAAAACCCCAGGTTTTCATTTTTTCAAGTTACTAATTGACAGGTACAAGAAACAGCTTCACACATCTCTTCACTTATCTCCAAGACTGCGCTGAGCCAGGAAGGAATCGAATTGAACTTGCTTTTTGTTTTTTTTTTTCCTGAAGAAAAGCTTTCTAGAACTTACCTAATGTCATCGTCCGTGACTATGAAAGCTTTGCAGAGGGGCTGAGATGTATTAAGCCAGACGGCCGGGTTCTTCTCCACGGCCGCAGAGAGCTGCCCCGTGATGGGCGCCGAACTGGTGTGCAAAGCGCTGGCGACAGCCGATAACAGGGTGTCGTCGTTGTTACCTGGGCCAACTCCTAAAATAAAGGGAATTAAATCGTTACCATTCGTATTTCATACGCAAATTCCAGTGGCAGAGCTCTCCTCAGTTCATAAAGTAACGTACACTCATGGTTGACCGTTGGCTGAACAGGAGCCAGCAGTGTGCCCAGGTGGCCAAGGTGGCCACCAGCATCCTGGCCTGTATGGGGAGTAGGACTTGGGAGGTGATGGTTCCCCTGTACTGGGCACTGGTGAGGCCCCATCTCGAGGGCTGTGTCCAGTTTTGGGGCCCTTACAACAAAATAGAGATTAAGGGGCTGGAGCAGGTCCAGAGAAGGGCAACAGAGCTGGTGAGGGGTCTGGAGCACAAGTCTTGTGAGGAGCGGCTGAGGGAGCTGGGGGTGTTCAGCCTGGAGCAAATGAGACTGAGGGGAGACCTCCTCACTCTCTCCAACTCCCTGAAAGGAGGGTGTAGCCAAGGCGGGTCGGTCTCTTCTCCCAGGTAACAAGCAATAGGACAAGAGGAAATGGCCTCAAGTTGCCCCAGGGGAGGTTCAGGCTGGATATTAGGAAAATTTTTGCCACTGAAAGGGTTATTAAGCCTTGGAATGGGCTGCCCAGGGAAGTGGTTGAGGCATCATCCCTGGAGGTATTTAAAAGATGGGTTGATATAGTGCTTAGAGACATGGTTTAGTGATGGTTTTTATCAGAGTTAGGTTGACGGTTGGACTAGATCATCTCAAAGGTCCCTTCCAACCTAGAAAATTCTATGATTCTATGATATGATCGCCACTGGATACGTGGCTGTATCATCTAAAGAGTTAAATGCAAGTCCTTACAAATGGCTTTGTAATAAAGGCATCTCATTTCTAAAATTGGCAAGGTTATTTGCTTACACTAGCAATTACAACATCATCAATTTTTTAATAAAGATGATCACATCATAAATTCATCAGTCGCATATTGAAATAGTTCCTTTGCAGCTTCACAGTATTAATCTGCACCAGCACAGCCTTTGCTTTAGTGCTACAAAGTACTAAATTAATTCTGAAAAATAAACAGTGGAGATTTTTACAACACTCAAATTCCTGAGAAAAAACAATCTCCCAAGCAGTGGAACAAAGTTATTAATTTTGAACTATGACTTGAACATATTTTAGCTCAACTTTCGCCAATAAGAGTGCGGTTCTGAAGTGCGGTTTATATTAACTACATAAATGAACTAAAAATAAGCACAGTTTGGGCAACTGAGGTATTTTGTCAGCAAGAAGTTTACTTAATCCAACTGTAAAGAGCATCAAAAACTCTGTCCTTTTTAAGCACAACTAACTTGGTGGATCTGAAGCAACTGCAGTAAGTGAAGACAATACCTTGGAGACCTTTAGGTAGCTCCATGGATTTTATGATTTGTTCGCTGACGTCCGACGCGCTGAGACCTTGTAGCCTCTTCTCCCAGAAAAGCTGGAAAAGAGAAAGGAAGATTGCTCATTAGAAACAATAATTAAAAAAACCACCCTAAATCAGCTCATGGAAATAAATAGTATTCACCATCAAAGCAGCATCAGGACAATAAAAGGCAGAGAGTGCCCAGCAGCATATAAAATAATCAACCTAATAGTCACAGAAGCTACCAAAAAGGTAATATCCCATCTGGTGATGGAATTTTAGTCATGGGGAACATGTTTGTATGGAATTATCCGTGTGTTGAGACACTGGAAATGGCTCTGCCCGACGTCAATCAGCAGCTATGACACTTCAGAACTGTGCTGGCTCCATCACCTGGCCCTTTCTGACACCCCCTAGATCTCTCACCTTATCTGGAAACAGAATAAAATCCTTTAATTTACTTTCTATCCCCTTGTTTATGAGCTGGGAACATGTTTCCCTTTCTCCTAGTTTCTTGACCCAAGAGATTTTTGTTTGATGATCCGGATTTTCCCGCTCACTCCCGTCTCACTGGTCCGATGATTCATCCTGAAGTTCTGGGCTGGAGATCAGCCACATCTATTCTTTAAAATGGGCCTTTTCTATTGAGCAAGACAGTGATGAAAGCCAGTTCAAAAGCTGATTTCCATTCCACGGGAAGCAACATTTAACAATCTTAATAAGCAAGAAGGTAGCTATGCAATTTCCTGGAGAAAGGGCATTCCGAAGTAGTTTGGGTTTTCTGCAGGATATAAGGGAGGGAGAAGAAATGTCTGAGAGATCACTATGCTATTTTATAGAGATCTACTTATTTTAGAACTCTTCTCTGGACCATAGGAGGCATTTGTAACCGAGTTTAGATCCAAAGTGGCTTAGAAAACCCACCTAGGATCAGCTTGGTGGTACAAAAATCTCTTTAGATTTTTGTAAATCACATCTCACACCTTCTTGACATCTCTGTGATTTGACAGCTTTTGGAAAATACCTGTTGCCACTTGTGTCTTATTTTATTAGAGCCACTTAAACGTCAAATGCTTCCTCTAAACCGACTCCTTGCTCAGAACTAGTGGTTGTTTGCAACATCTCAACACAGGTTTGAGCCTCATGGCTGGCTGAGTATCACGGCACCTCTATTATCTTGTTAAATGTTAAATATTTAGCACCTCCAGTCATTCACTCCTGTTCTTTACCACTGTTGCCAAGCCCCCACCCCAAGAAAGTGCCCCAGATGCCTTGTAGGACCTTAAAGCTCTCTACAACTCTAAAGAAATCCTTGTTACAAAGGCAACCCCAGCAACTCACTAGCCAAATTCTAAAAGGAATATTAGGATCCACATAAACAAAGTCAAAGTGAAATCCTATCCATTCAGTATTTCATCACTGGGTCAGCTTCCCATCTTGATAAAGTCTCTACGAAGCTTATTCATGTTTTCCACTGTTAAAAGAATTCACCCTTTGTTCCCCTTCAGCATTTTATCGCCTTTTAAAGAGAAACAAAGGACCCACCAAGTCCAAATCCAAGCTGTGTTTTCATCCGCTGCAGCGAAACGCAAGAACAGCCTCTGTTTATGCAGGATAAAATTAATTGGGTCTACAGCAGGAAATACATCGCTAAATTCAATCAAATATTGCTGGCTTTTGATTCTTCTGAACCCCTTCTTCTCTGAACCCCTGTATCTTCTCCTGAAAATTGTGCTGAACCAGACCTGGACAATTTATTTCCCTATCAGCTCCAGGAATTAAGGGAGAAAGTGAGGGAAGGAAGTTGATACAAATTCAGAAAAAGCCTTTCTGTTTCACCACTTACATGATGAAGATGCACCCATTCCACAGAAATGCATTCAAGTAACTGAAAAAGATCACTAAAGTCTTGATGCAGGGAGTATCTCCGAGGTTACAGCCCTAAAAATAGTTTTCATTATTTAACTTGCCACCCTCTCATCATTAGTGAGAGTGGGAATAGAAGAAAAGAAAATAAAACTCAGGTTCACAGGCTTTGTGCTCCACTAAGGGGAGAAACAGGCATCAAAATTAGGAGCAATTGGTAAAAAATCCCATCTAGTTTAAGTTAGGCATCAGGATCCATAGACCATGACCCTGGCAGAGCGTCCCCGTGGCATTTGTCTCCTGCCCAAAGCCACTTGGACTTCATAAAACAAGCAACGGCCCCTCAAATCGCACAAGCATCTCCAGATAGAGTCACTCCAATAACTGACTGCCAGCACCAGAGGTCACCTTCTGCATAGCAACCTTACATCACAGCACAGTTAGAGGTTTCCTTGGAAAATGGAGTGAATTATCCAGATTCTGGGCTTTTCCCAGCTTGAGTTCCCTGGAGAGCATCGTAAACCCCAAAGCGCAGGGCAGGTTGATATGAAGGAAAGAGATGATCTTTCCTTCCTCCTGCTGAGAGTGCAGCACTATGGCCAGAAAAGCAAGATTCGTACCTCCAGGAGAGAAGCATTAGCAAATGTGAGCCCCTGTTATTCAGTAATGAGGATCCTGATGGGACCAGTAATGAGGAAGGAACGAGAGAAGAACCGGATTTCGAGATTCATCATTGTTACGATGCGATATTTCATTACTAATGCAAAATTCTGAGGATTCATCAGTCAGTTATGGGTGTTCATCCTGTTGGAGGATGAAAAATGGCTTTATTGCAGCTTTGAGGTATTCATCCTGTCAGAGGATGAAAAATGGCTTTATTGCAGCTTTGCTTGACGTAGCAGTTGAAAAAAGCCTAAACCCAGGTCCTTTATTGCCTGAGCACTCTAGATTCAGGAAGACCCAGCAGCCAAGCGCTCCATTTCCTAGAAAATTAATCAATATGCATGATGCCAAAAGCGACCTCTTACGCAATATCCTCCTGCCGAGCAAGAAACGTATCCCTTATCGCTCAAACTTACTGTCCTAAGGGCAACCCTGGTGGCTTTTTTTTCCTGTGGCAGAGGAACACAGCGCCAAGGTCCCCAGGGTGGAGCAGGATTTTCCACTTCCTTGTTGTTCTGCAGCTCCGTAACGGCAGAGCCGCGCTACCAGCTGGGCTTCCCAAGTTCTTTGTTTGGAGAATTAGAAAATATTGCTTCCTCCAGAATTGTTTCTTGTCCAAGAAAAGCTCTTTGCGACCAATGGCGAATTATAATCTTAACCCGTAATCTCTGTAAAAACACAGTCTCCTAAGGAACTCTTATTTCTCAGTCGGAAAACAAAGAAATGATAGTTTAGGCCCTTTATTGAAAGAACCACTAAAAACAAATATATTAGGAGCTACTCCTCTTCCTTGAGTAAAGAAAAGTCTATTTGCAATTGCTCAAGCAATGGAAGCCTAAAGGAAATTATTTGCTGGAAAGGAATCCATTCCAATTCTGTCACTTTTAAAAGAATCATAGAATGGTCTGGGTTGGAAGGGACCTTAAAGACCATCAAGTTCCACCCCCAGACACCTCCCACCAGAGCAGGTTGCTCCAAGCCCCCTCCAACCTGGCCTTGAACCCCTCCAGGGATGGGGCAGCCACAGCTTCTTTGGGCAACCTGGGCCAGGCTCTCACCACCCTCACACCAAAGAAATTCTTCCCCAGATCTCATCTCAATCTCCCCTCTTTCAATTTAAAACCATTCCTCCTCATCCTATGGCTCCACTCCCCTTATCAAGAGTCTCTTCCCACCTCTCCTGTAGGCCCCTTTCAGGAACTGGAGGGCCATTATAAGATCTCCCTGGAGTCTTCTCTTCTCCAGGCTGAAGAACCCCAACTCTCTCAGCCTGTCCTCACACCAGAGGTGCTCCAGCCCTCTGATCATCTTTGTGGCCCTCCACTGGACCCATTCGAACAGGTCCATGTCTTTCCTGTACTGAGGATTCCAAAGCTGGACACAGTGCTCCAGGTGGGGTCTCATGAGAGCAGAGGGGTAGAATCACCTCCTGTGACCTTCTGGCCACGCTTCTTTTGATGCAGCCCAGGATGGGGTTGGCTTTCTGGGCTGCCAGCCCACGTTGCCGGCTCATGTTGAACTTCTCATCCACCAACACCCCCAAGTCCTTCTCCTCAGGGCTGCTCTCCAGCCATTCTCCATCCAACCTGTATTTGTACCTGGGGTTGCCACGTCCCAGGTGCAGGACCCTGCACTTGGCTTGGTTGAACATCATGAGGTTTGCACGGGCCCACCTCTCCAGCCTGTCCAGGTCAAAAAAAGTGCCTAAGTTCTTATTTATACATGTCTACACAAAATATAGTCAACGTATCTATACTGTACTGCAGACACAGACAACCTTTGCTATTGTTGTATTGTTGTAAATTTTGTTATGTTTTAAAATGTGTTTTGAAGGCTAAATGAGAGCAGAATGTCAGTTACCATTTGGGAAACTGCTCAAGTGATCGACATTGCAGGCAGTTAAAAGAAGAAAAAGAAATATGATTGAAGAGAGGTCTTTGCAAAGGCTACATGGAAGAATTTAAAAGGAATGAGAATTTCTCCAGAAACCAGGAAAACTTCTTTCCCCTTTTTATATCCAGTTACTCAACTCTGCTGCATCCGTAATTGCCAATCAAAATGTCACTGTTCCTTTAGTTGCCTGGGAGAGGGAGATGAAGCTTAATCTCAATAGGTTCCTTCCAACCCTCTTTTTCATAATTCTAACAGATATGAACCAAGAAGCTGGAGTTTTCCAACCCAATCCTTTAAGCTCATCCACAGGAAAGAAAAATCACATCTATTTGACAAAATACGAAGTGCTAAGAGCTAAATATGTCTTTCTTCTTCAGAAGTGCTCACAAGAAGACATACATAAAACGACATCCTGCAATTTTTCTCATAAATTAGGCTTTTTAGGCTGCATATATCTTATGGCAAAAAATGACTATGGTCAGATTTAATTTTTCATATATAATCCTGTTCAATAATCCATTACAATACAATCCACTGCAAATATATATGACAGTAAGTATAAAAGAGACTTTCAAATCAATTTTAAAGAGTACTTCTGGCCTCCAGATAGATGATGTTATAAGTAAATACAGCAGGTTTATCCTAAGGTGGTTTTAAAAGGAAAATAGCCTCAGATTTATCCTAGGGTGGTTTTTAAAGGTGGTTGTCGGCCACAGAATTGAGGAATCAGATCATGTAATACTAGCTGACTACCTGATTTCTCTCCAAATGAGCTTTGAAGAGAAGGATGGCCTTCTTTTAACTGCTTGAGGTATGTTCATGGAATGTTATTTGTCACAGGATGGCTTCAAATATCTCTACCACCACAACCAAGAGCCTACATCAGAATTAAGTAGTGATTGGCGGGGTCCTCGGGAGTCAAAGCAATTCCTCAGATACACTTGGGGCACAGAGAGAAATGAATGAGCTTCGTATTTACCCTGTAAAATGTCAAAGAGCGTGGAACAGCGTGAGCCAAGAAGCTCTGACACACGAGGAAGTGGGTAAGTGCTCTACGTAGGACACAGACCTGGACCTTTTGGAGGCACTGAGGTACAAGGGGCAGTGATGTGTAAGAAAGAAGTTTGATTTGCAGCACCATTCCAGTCGATCCAGTTAGGTACACAACACCTGACAGGCAATGACTCCAGTTTAAGTGATTAAGTAAAAGGTTTATTGCCTATAAGAGTTTCAGATAGTTACGGGACTTCCTCTGCTTCCCATTCCCTCTTCTCATTGAGGAATACTCAAATCCAGAAGCAGAAGAGAAGCATTAAGGTGTTCTGAAGTACTGCTACATCTAGTGGCCTTTTTGTTAAATAGGAAGGAGGGAGAAAAAAAGCCAAGTGATTTGAAGACAGTGCTCACCACCACCTAAGAGGAAGATGACAGAGTTGCATGATTTTTTGATTCATCCTCGATTCCAGTTTCAATTTCAGCAATGCTAACCTGACTTCTTAAAATCCAAACCATTATGCTTAAATTCATCCAAGAATGTATCATATCTTATCAAAACGTACTAAGTTTAAGTGGAGAGGAAGGTACAACAAGGGGTTTGGGGTTGTTTTTTCATCTTGTAGGGCCCAGTAGCAAACTTGTAGGATTCCTTTTCTTGCACTGGTTTATCAGTGGACTCTGCAAGGGAAATAACCCCAAAGCCACAGGAACAGTAAGAAAATGGATCTTAATTAAGCTTATGGAGAGCTAAAATATTTTGAGCAGGTGGAGAAGTAGCAAACTTGTAGGATTCCTTTTCTTGCACTGGTTTATCAGTGGACTCTGCAAGGGAAATAACCCCAAAGCCACAGGAACAGTAAGAAAATGGATCTTAATTAAGCTTATGGAGAGCTAAAATATTTTGAGCAGGTGGAGACGTTTAAGCACTTTGAAGAAAACTGCATTTGAGATGATGAGATTTGCTATTTAGGAACTTAGAGATACTCCTATCGTTTGATTAGATATGAAGATTTAGAGAAATCTTCATGGATTGACTCCTATTTGAATAAAAGCCACATAAAGGAAGAAGAACAATAGTTAAGAGCAGTCTCATGAGTACCAGAAGACCCTTCAGAGCACACACAGCTCAAATTCTGACACTACCTACTTCCAGGATTCTCCAGAACATTTCCATCTTCTCTTGGGTGAAGTTCTCCACTCTGAGAATCTATAAAACCTTTAAGAAAGGCTTTGAGTGGCTTTAAGATGCTGTCTTGCAGAACTGTTGATTGAAAAAGGCAACAAACTAGCAGGAATATATGGAACCAGCAGTTGCCACAAAGATCTGTTGCTCTAATTGACAGATTTACCTACAGGAAGATCATAGGCAAGCTGTTATTAGTTTATCTTTCCAAGAACTACCACAGGGTTTCACTGCTTCAAGAAGAACTGCTGCCAAATATCTTCCCTGCCAACACCAATAAGCATGTTCTTCTCACTCCCAGGTCATGAAAAAACCCTACTGACTGCCAAAGGAACTCCACTACTCAGGCCAAAGAAGAATTTTCAGGGAATTCTGCTTAGATTGTCCTTGGAAAAGGGAAATACAACAGATAGAAGCGGATAAAGCTTTCAGAGACGGGTATTTAGAACTACAGAAGCAAAAATCCCTTAAGGGATTTGGGCCAAGGATTGAAGAAACAGGGAGGAATGACATTGGAAGATGTACCTGAGTAAGATTTATATACAAATAGACCATGTAATCAGTGTTTCAGCATTCACTTGAATATCCAACACTGATATATTTCCAGTCTATGTACAGGAACGTTTGCACATCTGAGTGTGAGAGAAGGAGAAAGCAGTGACACATGTAGGGATTATTTATCTAAGGGAAATATAGGCTTTATCTGGAGGGGGAGATAATTCAAAGGCAGTGACACACGTAGGGTTATTTATGTAAGGGAAATACAGGCTTTATCTGGAGGGGGAGATAATTCAAATACATTTGTGAGATTGAGTTTGTCCAACAATTATATCTCAAGTGACAAATATATATGTGTATATGAACGGTGCACACATGATCAATGACTGGAGTTCCTCCATACTTTTGATTACCAATGCCAAAAAGGTATCAGTAATTGTATGATGGAAATCTGTGTGTAAAGAAACCAGATAGATCACTGGAAATTGTTTATGAAAGCTGTCAATTTCCTGAAGATTCTCCAGCAACTGACAGCATGCAACCTACATTAAATTGCTTTGTTCCAGATTTTTCTAATGAAAATTTTACTGAAAACTCACTCAAATTTCCTGTAAAAACAACTGTGACAATCTCTTCTCTCCTTTTCCCAAGTCTCCCACCTCTGTCAATCATCACTACTCAGAAAACAGCTCAAGCAGCATTCTAGCTTGGAGAAAAGCAAGAGAAACACAAACCAAGGTTTGCTTTGCTATTGGAAATGTGAAATTAACTGTTCCACATTCAATGTGAAGAGAGCTAGCATTTCTTCCAACTGAAATATGGCAACACAGGATGAGAAGAGTGTTTAAAGTGACCTTCTCCAAAGATGCAAGGAGACAGGAATTTGATGGACAAAGAATGCTGACACAGTGATCAGCAGATGATGATTTCTTGAAGACCTTCCTATAGCTCAATCCGTTAGAACCTATTTTAAGGAGGCAAAGATTTAACTTGGGTATGTTTAAAAATTGCCTACTCTGCAAATTCTCACTCTCAAAAGACAAGAGATGCATTCCCAAAGATTTCAGCCGCTATGTACTTGAAGGAAAAGATCCTGGAAGAAAAAAAAGAGGGAGGAAAGAGGTGAGCATGGAAGGGCTTGGGATCCATCAAGATACGAACTGCCAGACATCCAGTTCTCTTGCACCAAAGGTGCTGTAACTTTCGCATCTTTGGGGATTATTACTTCTTCCACAGACAGGACCAAAAGGAAATTCCTGACACACAGAGTCACAACCGTTCAAAAGGAACATCCAAAGAATGGGAAGAGAGTCAACAGACACATGCAGTTATGCATCTTTTCAGATCTGAACGTGATAGACTTACACGGCCCCCGCTGAACTTCACGGGACCAACAGCGAGGTTAGCTGAGGCCTTCAAGTCTTGCTAAAAGACATCTCAACAAGAAGATCCGATATGGCTTGGTATTTCTTCTTTTTCTTTCTCACCTGAATTTAGAGGATGCAGAGTCTAAATTCCTCATGCCATTTCTTGCAAGAGCAGCATTCAAGATGTTTGAGAGTGCAATATTAGAGACAGCTTGTAGCAATCTTGTAGGATTCCTTTTCTTACACTGGTTTATCAGTGGACTCTGTGAGGGAAATAAACCCAAAGACACAGGAACAGTAAGAAAATGGATCTTAATTCTTGAGTTTCAAAGGAAATGTGAGTAAAAGCGACATACAGTGTACAAAAAATTTGAACATGCCTCTGCATTTTCTTCTCACTCTGCACTCCTAAGACAGAATAAGGTGTTTCAATTTGATGGTAGTAATGCTAGGACTCAAAAAATACAAGGCAGACTTGAAAACAATACCTCTGGCCAATATACACTACATTATGCAGCTGATCACTCGTTCATTAACTTTTCTGTTAAAAATTCTGTTTCTTCTCATCTCCCTCCTCCCCATAAAAAAAAACCAAAAACAACAAACAACGTTGTGTGAACCTGTAATTGATGTAAAGAAAAGCAGCTAAAGGAGAATTCAGAGAAACACAGAATGCTATGGGGTTGGAAGGGACCTCTGGAGATCATCTAGTCCAACCCCCTGCCAAAAGCAGGTCCACCCAGAGCACGTTGCACAGGAACGTGCCCAGGTGGGGTTGGAATGTCTCCAGAGAAGGAGACTCCACCACCTCTCTGGGCAGCCTCTGCCAGGGCTCTGACACCCTCACAGCAAAGAAGTTCCTCCTCATGTTGAGATAGAACTTCCCATGTTCAAGTTTGTGCCCATTTCCCCTTGTCCTGTCCCTGGGCACCACTGAAAAAAGACTATCCTCCTGACACCCACCCTTCAAGTATTTATAGGCCTTGATCAGATCCCCCCTCAGTCTTCTCTTCTCCAGACTCAAAAGACCCAAGTCCCTCAGCCTCTCCTCATCAGAGAGATGCTCCAGGCCCCTCCTCATCTTTGTAGCCCTCTGCTGTCCCCTCTCCAGCAGTTCCCTGTCCTTCTGGAACTGGGGAGCCCAGAACTGGTCCCAGTGCTCCAGATGGGGCCTCCCCAGGGCAGAGCAGAGGGGCAGGATGACCTCCCTCCACCTGCTGCTCACACTCTTCCTGATGCCCCCCAGGATGCCATTGGCCTTCTTGGCCACAAGGGCCCATTGCTGGCTCATGGGCATCCTGTTGTCCACCAGGACTCCCAGGTCTTTTTCCTCAGAGCTGCTCTCCAGCAGGTCAGCCCCATTCGTATAAGATGTGTTTCTGATACTGTGGTTTGTATTTATAGAAGTAGCACATTTTGAGCTTGTTTCAACTTTCCAAGCAGTAAGAATGGAAATAGCTGAATCGTTACCTGTCGCGGCTGCTCCGTCACTCGCTGGGGATCGGACCTCACTTTGTTACTAGGATGATTGGTAACTTTGGTGACCGGTTGTTTGAAAATTGATGCGGTTTGCCTGATCGGTAAAGTTGTATTTAAGTCTGGTTTTCCCTGTTAAAAAAAAAAAGAAAAAAGAAAAAAGTTAATTAACAAAAATTACACATAATAATTACACAGATTAATGTTGGATTCACCCTCTTCTACTGACGTGCAAAAGGAGGTAGCTTTTTTTGGAGTAAAAATTTCCCTTAACTAACCTTTGTAGTCATCCATTGTAAAGAAAAAAAAAATACAACATTTAACTGGTTCCACACATTTTCACCTTCTTAGGAAGAATCAAACTGCTTGAAAGTCCATCTTTTCTTTTGTTAAAATATACATATATGTTAATTGTTCATTCTGAAGAGACAGCTTCCCAACCAGATGTCAAAATGAACTCTCCAAAGCTTCATGAAAATATGCAATATTTCAGATCTCAGCAGCTTTATACCTGGCTGTGAGATCACAGCTTAAAAGTTACACAATGAACATTGATATTAGAGTCTATCCAATGATCACACTAAAAGAGTTTTCATCAGGATTTATTTAGACTCCTAATTTTGTGAGAAAACGCGATCTCGCGGGTTTAGAAATGGGAATTAAATCTCAATCTTCAAGTTCTCCGTATTTAGATTTTACAATTTGGACTGTGTGACTTCATAAATGAGACTCTTGTAAGAACCAGCGAGCACGTGCTTGTTTAAAAATCAATCATTCCAAAGCCAAATGCTCTGGAATTCCAGGTGACAAGAGCTAGAATACTGACCATAGATATTCTGTAATGATCTGTATAAAATGAAATTAAAAATAGGCTTATTAAGCAATAAGCCTTCTCTTCACTGCATGCACCTCAGATTAAATTATTTTAAAATGATTAAGTATCCCTCTTTTAGAGCTTTGCTAAAGCGACGTGACAGGGTAGTTCATCATCAGAATATCCTGTATTTTAGCGTTACCTCTGTTATTGCAGGGGGGGTGGCTGATGAGAAACTGGGTATAAAGTGGTGTACATTGTGTGATCTATAAACCAGCAACAGAGTATCATCTCTGCGCTCCGTGGAAATTAATTCTCATCACGAAAACCATCCTACTTCATCCCAAAATACATCCCTACACACTGCAGCCAAAACAGTTTTCCAGACCTACAGGAGAAACAGGTGAATTCTGAAAGAGTTGTAGAAATCAGTTTTCAAAGACAGCAATTCTGACCACAGGTCTCGATTCCTATCACTCCTTTAAATATACCTTGTTATTTTATATGTCCCCTTTCTTCATTTCCAGGGAGCAGTTAACTCATTAAAATATAATAAGGTTAAAATCACGAATCCCAGTGAAAGTTTTCCTAAGAAATTCACACATCTATCATTTCTGCTTTATAAACTTATAGCCAGAAACTAATTAGTCCCCACGGGTGGTGATATAACTGCTTCCCAACGGGCAAAGCAGCAGATCTTCAGAGATCTCCACCTCCAGCTCCATCCCAACTGGGAGCAGGGTTTCCATGGCCAGAGCGAACGGCAACAGAGCACGAGTTCTTCTGCCCAATGACACATCATAGTTTTAACCGACCAGAGAAATTACTGTTCAATTAGCACAGAAGTCATAAGACCCTTTTATACAAAGCAGAAGCCAGAATCTAAACTTATAAATAAATCTAGACATCGTTCTTCTCCTAATGTTTCACCCAGGTAGACCCAGTCCACTAGAAAAATACCTTCAGATACTTTGGTGGATACTGGTTATGGCCTCAATTTTTTTCCCCCCATCAATGATGACGATAGTAAACCTAATGTTAGGCTTTTTAATATATAATATACATTTACATATATAATTATAGCATCTGATGAGCACAGAATCATCAAACAGAGCTAGACAGTAATCGCGTGTACTTACATTTGCCCAGATTATTTTGCCAATGAACTTTCCTCACACCACGGAACTTAATTCACACCAGAACCTTGATAGACCTTGCTCATCCTACCAGCTTCGCGTTCCCTCATCTTGTGACATCAAGTTCAAAGTACTTTTTGACGCTTTGAAGTCCGTGCCTCCAGGGCATTCTGTGCAGTAGCATCAGTATTAATGGTGAAATAGCTACTAAAACTGACAAAACCACTAATATTACAGAGCCATCTGCCATGCGGGAAATAAATCTGGTTTAGCAACCATTTCTAGAACAAAGGTCTTCGTTTCAAGTTCATGAAAAATATTTACAGGTTCCTTTTGGCCTTAAAGAGAAGTTAAAAAAGAAATCCATTAAACTTCGAAAAATAAAAAGGGAGATTCCTTCAGGCAGCGTGAGAACTTAAGAAAATTCAGCTTCATTAAGGATATGGCCCCCAGAATTAAGGCAAAACCCTGATGAGTTATAAACTATGCAGGAAATACAGGTTTAAGCGGCAGATATCCCATATGCTTTTTATCAAGGCTACATACTATAAAACAGCCATTAGAATAAACTGTTTATACTAAGAATAGATCAATTCCTAAGTACTGTAATTATAACCTCACCACTTTCCTATTTTATTTCCTTTCTAACCGTAGTCACATCTGGGCTTTCTGATCTCACCCTAAATAAACAGTCTCTCATTCGCGGCACGGAGTTTTGAACAACAGAAATAAACTCTTTAGCCCAGAAACTTGCAAAACTCCCCCATCTCCAGCACCTGCAGATCTTCAGGTGTATGGGGGGAAAAAAAAAAATCACATTTTAACATGAGGCGACTCATATTCCAATAAACTCTTTTTTCACACCAAATCATAAGCCAACCATACATAAGATTTATTCATGACAAAGGAAAAGCCTCAAGTACATCCTAATACAGATAAGTAACAGAGATCCTCACAACCAACCCTTCTCCTGAAGGACAGGAAGCTCCCTTGAGCTTTCTGGATAAAAGACACTATTGACATATTTCAAATGGTCAGGCACAAATGACTTCATTTCAGATAGTGATTAAAATACTCACTTTTAGGCACACCTACAAAACTTGGGCATGCTATGGGCTTCTCCACTGCTTGAGTTTTGTCACAAAATAAAACCTCTTCCTACTCTGGAAACTCTAGCAATGTACCAGCCAGCAAAAATATCCATGTTTTTTTACTCATTAGGAGGATTTTATGCTCCGACTCATATTCCAATAAACTCTTTTTTCACACCAAATCATAAGCCAACCATACATAAGATTTATTCATGACAAAGGAAAAGCCTCAAGTACATCCTAATACAGATAAGTAACAGAGATCCTCACAACCAACCCTTCTCCTGAAGGACAGGAAGCTCCCTTGAGCTTTCTGGATAAAAGACACTATTGACATATTTCAAATGGTCAGGCACAAATGACTTCATTTCAGATAGTGATTAAAATACTCACTTTTAGGCACACCTACAAAACTTGGGCATGCTATGGGCTTCTCCACTGCTTGAGTTTTGTCACAAAATAAAACCTCTTCCTACTCTGGAAACTCTAGCAATGTACCATCTAGCAAAAATATCAATGGTTTTTTACTCATTAGGAGGATTTTATGCTCCAACATAAAGACTGAAAAGAATTTCAGTCCACTGGCATGTATTTCCAGAAGCATCGACGTGCCCTGGACATAAAGATGTTTTAAAAACCCAGCAATGTATTTCCAGGCCTTTCAAGTCATTTAAATTAAGAAGTGACTTATAAGCAGACGGTATGTCTAACCAATACTCTCTGTTATGTTTTCTTTTCAATAGAAAGAATTAATAAGCATATTTTTATATGCTGTATCTACTCGATCCATATTCAGTAGTATTCCTTATTTCATTATCTCTTCAAAAGCACTTCATATAAATAAAGTAACTTCATTTGCAAGTGAAATGTAAAAAGGTTTACAGAGAAAACAATGGTAAGATTAGTATAGGCTGAAAGAAAACTCCTCCTACGGCTCTACTGTAAATAAACCTATCAAATATATGCCTTTATTGCCGATGCTGAAAGGTCAGTAGGAAGGCACAAGGCTAAGATCGGAGATAAGGATTCTGCTGGAAGACTATTTCCGTGTCATTTGCGCTGTTGTACATTAACATCACAAAATGGAGAGCGTTCATTAGCATAAATTATCCCTCGGTGCCATTTTAAACCAGGTGGCATTAGTATGTGAGTCGTGACATGGAGCTCTAATCTGCTAACGAGGAGGATCTGAGAAATTAGAAGTATGGCAAGGCAGAATTTGCATCCTCCAGCCGCATAAATCTCACTGCCCAGACACGTCCCAGAAAGAAGACTCGAGTGTATTTGGATATTCCTCCTTGAAACATAAGGGGAGCCAAAGAATTTAGAAACACTTGTGGTAAATTGTTTGTAGAAAAACAAACAACCCATAAAACATGAGTGAGTTTATACACAAACTTGCCTGGGCAAGTCTGGCAGCTGCCAGGTGGAGGAGAAGAACGGCCACAACCATTCTCCTTCAGTGGCTGTGGAAGAAAATACAAACTTCAGGGATAATTTGAAATCTCATTTTTAACTGTCACAGCAATTCTTGAAAGCTCATGAGTTACAGATTCAAGTCACTTAGATATAATAAATGTTATTTCCCTAAAAAAGGCATTTGTTTGTATTCTTTTTTTAACAGAACTACCGTGAGCAACATTCACGCACTCTAAGATCAGACTCAGCTAGATTTTAAATACCAAATTCTGTATGCAAAAAGCCTAACCAAACCCTCTCCTTGGCCTACCCCCCCAAAATGTTCTATTATTTGACAGCCTCCTGTCTGGGGGAAGAAAAATCATTTGAACATGTGCTTTAAAAGAAAAAGAAACCAGCATGAAACGCATGGCTCACGCATGACAAACAGCAGATGAGAAAACCCATCGGTGCACAAGACATGGCTATAACTCGTGAGGTATTTTCATGCACTACTCTTAAGTTATGAAACCCTGCAGAATAAAACACTTTCAAAAGAAAACATCGCAGCTTTTTACAGAAATCCTTTCAAACTGCTGTATGAGGTTTCTAAAGTTTGTCCAGGAACATATTATCTGTGAGTCAGATACATTTCCTTGTCACATCCCTATGTGCTACATCAGTTATTTCACTTCTGCACGCTTCAGCCTTTTATTTTTAGTGGACTAAACACATTTTCTTCGCTATTCAGAAGGATACACTGTTGTTCAAAAAGCAATAGACAGTAAGAAAACAATCAGATGAATTGAGAAAGGCCCAATCTCAAACAGAAAAAACACCTGGCCTTGTTAAGGTGGAGAGATAAATGCATTTGCCTCAGAAAACAAGTTTCCTGGCACGTAGTGCACATTAAAAATGTGAATTATTTCATCTCAGAACAGGAAGATGAACATTGCAATTTGAAGCCTTGCACAGGAGAATCTCTTGGTGTCAACAGTCCTAACTTTTCCCATTTGGAAGAATAGCATTCAGGTAGATTACGAGCACTGAGATTCTTAGTCCCAAGCCAACTCCTGAATTGCTCAAACTTTGGATTCATACTTAACCTCACCTTGGTATTTCTTTGGTAGTAGCAGAGTATTCCTTCTATTTATAAATTTACGTCTCTACCACTACTGAGAATTAAACATACACGTACATCTTAGAAGCAGGCTGCTTTAAGCAGAAAAGAAATCGCTAAATGAACTACAGGAAAGGAAATTCTTAGGATATCCTTAAACACAGTATTTACTAACAAACCTTATTTTGATTGAGAGAATCATTCCTTAGTCTCTGTTTGTTCTTCTGCAATTTACTGGGCATCATCTTTCCCGTTCTGAAGTCAAAACTGCTGAGATCAACAGTGTTTCCCAGGTATCTTGCCAACTGAGGCTTGCTTCTGAACTTCTTACCACTTGGACTAAAAAGAAGAAAACACTTTAGTATGTTTCGTTGTACAAGAGGATACAACCTTGACTTCTTACAACAGGTTTTATACCTTGTTCGATAGCTAAAAAGTCTCTGTTATCTTTATTCCATGTGGCACGTTCATTGAGGCGTTGATGGGTGATGGGAAACCTGCCCAATCTCTGCGTATCCGCTCCCATTATCAGCACGGGATTTAATTTATCTGTCAGGCTCTGGGATGCTCGGATACACTACACCTTGGGAAACTGGAATTCCAGTCCAGTTAACCGATATAAGGAGTCTGAATATCAGAACTGTGGCCAACGCAGGACCCTCTCTGCACAAATTAAAAGACAAGGTTTAAAAGCGCTCGCTGGCCTAAGGCCAACCCGGACTCAACAGCAACCCTTCTCGGCTCTCAAACAGTGAGGCATTAAAAAATAAACAGATGAGCAGAAGGAGGATTGGAGGTGATGTGCCATCTCACAGCTATTCCCTCACCCCGATGGGCGAGCAAAGCCAGGGAAGGGACCGAGCAACAAGCAAGCAAGCAGCAAGCGAGATGGTGCAGAACACGAGACAGGTCCAAAGCTGCAATTGGGTATAGAGATCCCACCAAAATCAATCAAATAACTTGGGAGGGAAATTATTTCAATCATCTACATTTGGAATTATTATGACCCCAAATTCCCAGCTGATGTTTGTGAGGGGCATCAGCAAATATCCAATTCCCAGTTCTCCTAAGGAAGGAGTATTTCTACTAATCTTTAGAGCACAGAACTTTCTGTTCCCTCATCTCTACTTTGCTCTTAAGCATCCCCCAACACAGTCACACACGTTGCACACCCTGTCTGCACTAAATACACATTTAATCCCTACCTATTTTCACCAGCATCACTGGGGATTCCTGTAGACTTTCTGCCCTGGGTGCAAGTAATTGCTAATATGCTCCTTAATGACAAGAAGCCATATAGTTCCTTTCACTGCAAGGGACAACGATGCTGCCCCCAGATTAAAAAGCTCAGTAAAAAAAAATAATCAAGTATCAAGAACTGCTGTGTGAAACTCAGACTGTGACACCGGTTTGTGACAACCATTTGGTACAGATGGCAACAAAAATGGCAAATACCCATCAGGTAAAGGCAACAGTCCCTTGGTTTAATGCCAATTTCTATCCAACAAAACAAGCCGAGCATCAAAATTCTCCCAACTACTGAAACCCAAAAGGTTAAGTGGGCTCAGAGAGATTTTCACTCTGCTTCCTTTCTGCAGAAAACTACTGTTTTCTTCACTTTTCCAAAGTGTTTGGGTTTTGGTTGTTGGGTTTTTTGTTTTTTTTTTTTTAAACTTAAAAAAAAAAAAAATCACCTCGAGGCAAGAACTTCCCCACAGAAGAATATGTATTGAATTCTGGGAAAAATAGCTAATTAAGCCAAACGTTTTTCAAAGTCATTTAAATGACTCCAGAAATCTGGAAAGACATAATTAACAAGAGGTAAAGGGTGGGAGAAAAAGACTTAAAACAGATCACAATCTGAAGCCAACCTCCTCGAGGATGGGTGTGGGAGGGTAAAAAAAAAAACACAAAACCCCACCACACATCCCACCACAAAACTCTCATCTACTTCTCGTAAACCCAGAATTGAAGCTACACTAGAAGCCAAGCTAAACACACCACCAGTTTTATTTTAGATAGTCGAGATTAACACCCCCGGTTCGTTAACAGTAAGGA
Organism: Calidris pugnax; assembly: GCF_001431845.1. Taxonomy (NCBI): domain Eukaryota; kingdom Metazoa; phylum Chordata; class Aves; order Charadriiformes; family Scolopacidae; genus Calidris; species Calidris pugnax. Next base: position 439,854 of record NW_015090817.1, read on the forward strand.
AAATTCTGCACTGAAGGTCGGAGACTGAGCAAGTCTTTTGTGGGGCAAGCAGGTTTCGCTATGAAAATAATCTGACCCGTCTTCTTTCATTCCTATTCGGGCAGCTATAAAAAAAGTTGAGGATAAAACCTGGTCAAAAATTGCCTGTCCCTGTTTCCTACCCAGAGTGGAAGGGCTGGATGTACTGAATAAAGCCTCCTGCTAGGAATTGTCTTCAAAACTTTCCTAATGAACATCAAACACCGAATGAAAAGAAGAAAACAAGGAAAGCCTGAAGTAGGTGTTAATATTCTCTGTTGCAGGCATTTTTTTTTTTAAATTAAAATCTATATACACTCAGTCATTTTAGCCCATAGCTAAGTCACTACTCAAAGGATATAGAAATTTGACATCCCACATCTCCTATTGTACCCAAATTTTGGTATCACCATTTTACCACCTTCTGTTGTAAGAAGGGAACAGCCTGTGTCCTCAAGTCAGCACTCTTTTTACTAGCTCTGCTCTTGAGGTTCCTTGGAGAGAAATGTTTCATGTACGCCTCGAAGGAATCCAAAATCCCAGCAGCGAGCAGTTCTCAGCCCAGCTTCACTACAAATTCTTCCTGTAGAGCTCTGAAAACAAGACTTCACAACTAAAAGCAAACTTTATAAATGCATCCACCGTTCCTAAATTCTATTATTTAAACATCTAACGTTTTGGGGGGTCTTGTCTGTTTGTTTTGTTCAGTAATTCAAAAGCAAATCATTTACTGGGTCAATTTTTTTTTTCTAACGCCGTCCAGACTCAGCATTTTATGTCAGACCTTCCCCCTGTTCTAAGAGATGAATAAGTGAGCTGGAAGGAATGGAATAAACTCAAAACTTTGTTTCCACCCCCCTTATATTAGCTTTCACATATACTTTTATATAGATATTATTTTTTTTTTGCTACCAGTCCTGTGGTTGTTTCCATTTTCTACCCTGAAAAATGTAGGGGGTCAAACCACTGAAGTCATGCTTGAATTTCTGAATCCATCCCAGATTATCCTCAACCTAACCTGCTCCTGCTGCAAAGCTTTCTCTTACCTGCAGAGAAAGCTCCATGAGGTAAAAGGCAAATAAAAAGCCTATTTGCAGTGGCTTTATTTGAACATCTATTTTGGATGCCCCATCCCTGGAGGGGTTCAAGGCCAGGTTGGAGGGGGCTTTGAGCAACCTGGTCTGGTGGGAGGTGTCCCTGCCCAAGGCAGGGGGGTTGGAACTGAATGACCTTTAAGATCTCCTCCAACTCTGACCATTCTATGACTCTATTAAAGAATTAGTACGCACTAACGAAAAAGAGTGAGGTTATAGAACCTATTTAAACCAGCACGTCTACATAAAAGCCTGAGAGTTTCACATCATGGTTGAAACTAAGAAACAGCGTGTTCTTCTGGCTTTCTTTTTTTTTTTCTAAAGGTGTTAAAACCAAGTTGAAGTTCAGACTTGGTTTTGAGTCGAAAAGAAGGGCGGGAGGAGAGGTAGGAAGCTTTCTTCTCCCTGGATGATGCTCTGGAGGTACCTTAGGAGTCAAAACACAAGGGACGCTGAAGAAAGCTCAGACTTTGAAGTCCCACTTTGCTACAGATGATTTTGAAAACACAGCATTCCGAGTTCACATACTCCCAAATTTCAATTGCTACAAAAGCCAGAAGCACAGACCACTACGTTATTTACACAGATACGGGAGAAACCGGTAAAATTTGCCCTCATCCACATATTCTGGATATTCATTAATTTCACACTGCCTTCTTTCATGCAACAAGGAGGAGGTGAAAGGGTTCTTTCAGGCCACTGGGACACAGCGGAGCCTCTGCTCTGACCAAACTGCAGCGTGACCCGACACTGAGACAATTAAGAATTGCCAGATAAACGTGGGATTACACAGGAATATCTCCAAATATAATTTCAACAACAGATTGTTGTACAACTGTTCTTTCTATAAGCGTTTATAAGCGTTAACCAGAAATATTTAGTCTTACCTAAAGATAGTTAATTTTCTATAGCTTTTATAAAAATTTCTTAACTCCAATTATAAGTTTTTAGGGGTTTTCCCCCAATAAAAATCAGTTAATTCTCTATAGCTTTTAAAAAAATTTCTTAACTCAAATTACAAGTTTTTAGGGTTTTTTTTCCCAATAAAAATACATTTAGTGCACCTGAGAGACTCAGTTCTACCACAGCTGACGTGCCCATCAGCACTTTAACTTTATCCTGTCGACTTAAACACCCCACAACATTTTTTTGGACATAAGCAATTAACAAAAAGCAGCACACCTCAAAAGAGGTGACGCGCAACAACATCTAAAAACTATTCTTTCGATGACATTCTCAAGGCTCCAATCACTTTATACAAGACCAAATGAAGAACACAACCCTTCACACCTCCAGCTATCCACTTGTGCTATACAAACTGAAGTTCTTAGGGGGCTGAAGGTGATTATGTCGCCTAACGAGCTCGCAAGGAGCTTTATTAATAAAGACACTTTTCAGATGTTTCCTGCGAAGCAGCAGAGCGAGCTAATTAACATACAAGGAAGTTACCTTGAATTTTATGGCCTATCTGGCCCCTTCCCCAGTTCAAAATGCACAGTGAGTTTGCAGGCAAGATGGTAGCGTGGCTCATTAAAACAATCATCTTGTTGGCAGACATTTCTGGGTTTGGTTGCTTTAAAAAAATATTTTTGGCAAGCTTCCTTTCTTTTTCTTTTCCTTTTTTTTTTTTATTTTGAGTTTTTCGTTGCTGACTCTCCCCATCAAACAGATTTTTTGGAGGAAAACTTCAACCATGGCAAGCTAGATGCTCCAACAGGGAAAACACGCTGCCTTCTCCAAGTTTAAAATGTTTTGCTTTTCAAAGCAGCTCTGGCTTCACAGTTTTGCAGCAGCGACTAAAATGATATGAAACTGGAGAAAGACAAGATGAGACTTCATGGCTATTAAAACTATAATTTATTCTCTTAATTTAGTATTTACACCCCCTGCTAGAGGGTCAGACTAAACAAATCAGGCACGTCACCCATCCCAAGGTGGCTGCTACAGCTCCTGTTTTCTCAGGATCCCGTCTGACGGGCTGTAGTCTCACCTACAGCGTCACACACCAGCAAAGAGGAAGAAAAATGCTAAATACTTTTGACAAGGCAATTAAAGCCATCTTAATTTGGCTACCTAACAGAGGTAAAGCAAGGCAGAGTAGTTCTAGCAATCGCTCCCCTCCATGGGTTGGGAATGAAGCCAAGGAAAGGAAGGAGATGGAAAATATACCCGAGCATTCCACGGTGTAAGAGTAAATAAGACCACATAAAGCCCACAATAAAATTAGCTGTTTGATCTTATGTTCAAGGGAATCTAATATTGGGCAGCTGCTGGCTCAAGCCTCCTAGAGGGCTGGCCTCAGAGGGAACAGGATGGATTTGTTCACCAAGGGGACCAAAACTCCTCTGCAACTGTTGGGGGTCCCTTTCCTCGAAGATTTGTCTGCAAATACTCAATCACACATTTTGAAACGTTCAAAGATTCAGCAAAGAAGTCACTGCATGAATGGCATAACTGAATACATTTTCATGCCTTCAAAGGGGTTCTGCATTCGGTATCTAATTTCGCTTGCAACAAAAATATATATATTTATTTTTTTACTCACTAGTACATACAGTTCATAGCATCACATTAAATCACCAACAGCAACTGACACCAATTTACCAACTGTAAAAAGTTCATTTCTAGATGGTTATTTAATCTTCTATTTATGGAAATATTTTGGATTCACTTTTCAGAATCTCTTTCTGTTTCCTAAACAACCCGATGAGCTCTGCTGGGACCAAGGACTGATTCATTTCGCCCTCGTAAAACGAAGTCAGAGTGACCACTATGACTTCGTAATAATCATTATTATCTTTCAGGACAGGGATGAATTCACCCTACAAAGCAAATAAATATATTTTAAGCACTAAGACCCTATTAGACTGCATGCTTCAACCAGCATCCCAGATGCTGTCTCAAATTTAAGTAGGGGAGATTGTTACCACACATTTTCAGAGATCAAGGCAAGGAATTGAGCCGTGGAAATACAAAACAACACCCATTAAACCTCTTTTTTTTTTACATTCTCCTTTAAAAACAAAAAGCCCAATAAGCCTGTGTATAACATAAGCACAACTGAGCATCACTTAGGAAGTCCTGACTTGCTCGCTTTTAAAGATAAAGGTCTCCCTGAAAAAAAAAAAAAAAAGAAGGGGGGGTAAAAAAAAGCGTACAGAATTAAAATAATATTACTGTCACTGGAAACTCTCTGGTATTTATCTTCCAGTCAAACCACAAAACAAACTTCAAAGGGCTGTCTGTTTGCCCCATGGGTACACCTATACTGGAAAAGCTTTTGTAGTTAAACTTAACAGCCTCTTAGAACCCACTGAAAGCGGTGTCAACCACTCGGCTTTTTTTAATCTCGACTAGAAAAAAAAAACAACCAACAAGCAGACTAGTTCTCCTTTGCTTTTTTTCCCACGAAGAACAAATAAAATAAACCAGAATATTAACTTGCTGCTGCTACAAAAAGTAATTTCATGCCAGAGTTTAAGGAATATTTTTCAACAGGTAAACGCTCTAGGGCGTTATAAGCACTAAAGGGATTTTACCGACCAAAAGAAGGGGTAAATAAATCAGAAGCTGAGATATCCACATTCAAAATTCCCACTGTAGTCAGACTTTTGCAGGACTGAGTCTTTCGACAGGACAGCAGCACCCCCTACCTCACAGTATGCTGAATAAATAATACTTTAAAAACAAAAATCATGGTGCAAATTTACTACATCATTAGGCCTCGAATAAATAGGTTACTACTAGAAGAGTCACTTTAAAAATGCTCTTTGTGTAGGTGCAGTTTCTCAGAGAACTTTGATTACAACAAGGTAACAGTAGTTGCCACAAATCGGAACTATGTTTCATACAAGCAGGGCAGCTTGATTTCAAATTAAAATCAGATGTGCAGCCTTAAATGTAACATTCTGTCCATAGCCAAAGTGCAAGAATGCTCCCAGATGATCACTCTGCAGGTACAGAGAGGACACTATAAAGGACTTTGTAGCAAAGGCAGAAAGAGGCCTTCTTTTTCTTGAGGATCAACAAAAATTATCTTTTAGCTCACCTTTGCTTTAAGTTAAGCATTTACTTTATAGTGTGGACAAGACGGAGGATTCCTACCTTCTTTAAACTGGGAAAGATCACGTATATTCCTGGAGGAAAAATCTCAAATTGATTCAAAAGAACACGGTTTTGTCTCAGCACCACCATAATCTTGATTTTAAGTGGTACCATTGTCACTGGGAACATCCACCCCTTGCTCTGGAGACAGAACACCCAGAGTCACTACGGGCACCGCAGTGAAGACCTGCCACACGTCCAGCCTTCCAGGAGTTCCCTGACGGGTGGATTAGAGCCCTAAACCAAGCATTTATTATTCTGTGCTACTTTTGCATTTGTCCTACATTCAGCATCACGATTTTTAATGTGCTATTCCCTACATCAAATGTGTTTATATTACTAAATGCAGCGATCCTGTCCTCCCTCAAACTCGGCTCCAGAACTTCTCTGTCACCATCGAGGAGGATTCTGCCACCCAAGCCAGGCCTCCGGTGTCATTTGGGCATCCTCAAATCCAGAGACATGCAAGGAAATGTGTTTTTCTCCTGACTGTCTGCATAAAATTAGGCAATTGGAAGTTTAAGTGAATTCTTCTGAAGATGTCCAAATTAAAATGCCATGCACATTTTCATCATCGTCGGCCTACAGTCGCCAAAAAAAGGGTGGCCTTGCTCTTTAAGGGATCGTGCCAAATCCTGACGATGCAGGCATTTAAGAAATAGTCGCCTGTAAAAGGCACACAAACCAAAAACCCACTTTGTGCCCAACTACAGACTTTAACAGCATAGTGTTTATTAGCATTCTTCTCTTTTTTTTTTTTTTATTATTTTTTTCCCCCAACAGGGCTAGAGTGACATAACTCTTCTGAATGTATTTGGCCTGCTCTACTTACTGGATCAAAACAGATTTTCATTTGTTTTAAATATAGCAGTGCTGAAATCTGCCTCATAGCTATAACAGAATGAAAAGGAGAAGAAAAAAAAGAAAAAGAAAAAAAAGAGAAAGATAAATTTCCTATGCCAGCCCTGCCTGCAGCCATAAAAACATTTTTTTATTTGTTTCAGTTTTGTTGTGCAGAAATAAGTCCTCTTACTGTACAGAAGTTATTTCTCTAGACATAAATGACTAGTTATTTTTTCCAAACCTGTAATCTGGAGTGAAATCAACAAACTCGAAGCTATGAGTTGCCTGGTAAGTTTTTAGTTTCAATTTTGCGGTCGTTTGGCAGAAGATCTGCATCACTGCTAACCATGCTGGAAGGCCTCCTAAAATTTGAAACATTTATTCCTACCACTTTCCCACATTAAAAAGAGAGGATTGTAGAGTCGGTGATGAGCAGATTACAGTCTTGCATCTTCAACAAAAATTGCGTTCAAGCGTTTCTTTAACAGGGTTTTAGGCAACAGCGGCAGCAAAGTCCGAAGGATGAAGGCTCAGCTGGTTACAGAGAAGGGGCTAACCTCAAATTTGGATCTACTACAGGGTTTGTGAAGTATTTCCACCACACCCCTCTTTTAATAGCTTTTTCATGGTAATCACAAAGGTCAGAAGACTCAGGGATATACGTGAAGCGGGGGGCAAAAACCATCCCACCAGAAACTACTGGAAGTTGGTTTGCTTTATCTGAGGTTCCTAAAGCGTGACATGTTAAAATACCATCAAGCAGTTCTGAAAGAAGCAAGTTTCAAAATGCAAATAAGGTAGATTGCAACACGGGTTAATCTTGCAAGAGTCGTTCTTAATGACTATTATTATTATTTAGACCATGGCAGCAAATGAAGCTTTGTCCAATCCCTTTTGGGTTTTTTCCTAGCCTTAAGAAATCATAAAAACATAAACCTCAGGTTTTTAGGCAGCTAACTAAGGCGCCTTAATGAACTTAATGAGGTTACATATCATTCTCTGCAAAGCAAAAAGGAAAACCTGGAAATACTAGGACTTACTGCATTTTCCCCACATTTTCTGGAATGCATAAACCACTGACACCCCTACGTCCTGATGGGACAAACACGTGGCTAAAAGTGTTTATAAAAAAGGTCATTCTGAGCAAATAGCTGAAGTTACTTGGGCCTTCTACATTAAATATATTCCAACACAGTCAGCAGTGACTGTCTGGCTTGAGAAAAGTCTGGCATTTCATTCTGGAAAGAATAATCCTACGCAGAAAAGTTCAGTTTTAGCAATCGGCAGGAAACCAGGAGCCATCCAGAAAAGAGGATTCAAACCCGTAGGCTCAAGTGCCATCTTTTCAGCCAGGCTTCACGAGGCAGCACGGCAGAAAGGAAAGGGCAGATGCAAAGAGCTAAGACAGCGATGCCAGATGCTACCCAATCATCTGCCGCAGTATTAGCATACGGTTGGGAGCGCAAGTCAGACAAAGGCGGCAAGACAAAACCCAGAACTCGTCTTAAAAGAAGAGTTTTCAATCGGTTCGATTCGAAAAAAGCTGGGGAACAATCAACATTCCTCCTCCGCATCTAGCGATGCCGGCGAGACGCTTCGTTTAGCGGGCAGCACACCACGGGTTAAACCATCCCACATTCAACACCGGGCAAAATCCCACTTTTCCAGGAGCTGGCATCCGAGGGGGAGCAAGCACACGGCTTTTCCCTCCCTCCAACGGGGCGGCGGAGAGACCACCACCGAGTCCGTTCCCTGCAACCAGAGGAGTTTGAGAGAGGCCTGCTCGGAAAGAGCGATGTTAGGGGAGAGGTTTCAGGTGTGGTTCCTCAGCTGCACGCAGAGCTATAAATAGAGGAGCTGTGGGTAAGAGGTTAGCCGTTGCAGGAGACAGCTTCCTCCCGCCGCGCAGCAGGCTGGACGGGCAGAAGCAGGGCCCAAGGAGCAAAGACTTGAGAACCGATGTGCTTTTTGGCCTGAGAAAAGCACTACCTTTTCGGTTTCCGAAAGGAAGCGGGGAGGGCGAGACAAAATGAGGTTGCTGTTGCTTCTCTTGGTTTTACTACACCCTGGGCAGTAATAACGAGAACGTTTAAGCAGCGGCAAGACTTCTCTAATTTTCACATGCGCTTAACTCTGCTAAAATTTCAACTCTTGTTACTAATGGTAAGCTTCCTAATTAATTCAGTGGGGGAGGGTGTATCCCCCACCAATGACCTAACTATTTTGGTAGGACGTCTTATGGCAACTCTGACTTAGTTTAAATGCGGGGAGGGTGTTCTCTTGGGGCTGACCCTTCTCCACGGAAAAGTTAGGCTGGGGAGGGCTGTTATTAGCACTTCTCTCCCAAAAGAAAAATGGGATGAGGGGTTCCTTACTGGCCCTGCCAGCTCCCAGCTGAGAACCATGGAGCATCGTTACCAGCAGCTCTGAGCAAGCAAGGGGCATGGCTGGCTGGCTAGGGCTACAATGGGGGGACTCGGCCTCCAGCCCACCCTGTGGACCCCCACACCGCTGACGGGGGCACCTTTGGGGTCCATCTACCCCCTCGTCTCCCTGCACTGCCCTGGCCTCTGTCAGGCAGGGGGAGACGGAAGGGGACCAGCCCTCACCACCCATGACAGGGAGCCATGACCAGAGGGGACTGACTCTCTGACAGGGAGCCATGCTGGGAGGGGACTGGCCTCGTGCCCTGACAGGGGAGAGACATGGCGGGATGGAACCAGCCTCACCCCCTGACAAGGGGAGCCACGGCTGGAGAGGACCATGGCAGGAGGGCACTGGCGTCACCCCACTGACAGGGGAGCCATGGCTGAATTGGGAATGGCCTCACACCCCTGACAGGGCAGAGCCATGGTGGGAGGGCATGGGCTTTCTGACAGGGCAGAGGCATGGCGGGAGGGCACCGGCCTCACCCCCTGACAGGGCAGAGCCATGGTGGGAGGGCACAGGCCCTCTGACAAGGAGCCATGGCGGGAGGGCACGGGCCTCACCCCCTAACAGGGCAGAGCCAGGGCGGGGGGGCACGGGCCCTCTGACAAGGAGCCATGGCAGGAGGGCACCAGCCTCACCCCCTGACAGGGCAGAGCCATGGCTGGGGGGCATGGGCCCTCTTACAGGGAGCCATGGTGGGAGGACACTGGCCTCACGCCCTGACAGGGCAGAGCCATGGTGGGAGGGCACGGGCTTTCTGACAGGGCAGAGCCATGGCGGGAGGGCACCAGCCTCACCCCCTGAGAGGGCAGAGCCATGAAGGGAGGGCACTCCCCGTCTGACAGGACAGAGCCATGGCAGGGGGGCATGGGCCCTCTTACAGGGAGCCATGGTGGGAGGACACTGGCCTCACGCCCTGACAGGGCAGAGCCATGGCGGGGGGGCACTCGCCCTCTGACAGGCGCCCGGCAGCGTGCGGGGACCGGCGCCATCCTCCCCGCCGCCCCTGACAGGCGGTCGGCGGGCACGGACCGAGCCCCTACCGCCGCGGCGGGCGGGGAGCGGCGCCTCCCTGTCAGGCGGGCGACAGGAGGGGACCGGCCCTCTGACAGGCGGAGGCGGCGGGGCGGGGGGGGGAGAAGGAGCGGGACCGGCGCCATCCTCCCCGCCGCCCC